>NC_080746.1:41046317-41350096 GCF_020826845.1 Diceros bicornis minor
AGATAGGTAGATAGATAGATAGATACATACATACATACATACATACATACATACATACATACACAGATAAATACTGATGTAGATCTATATATACGTGTGTGTGTGTGTGTGTGTGTCCCCCACTGGTTCTGTTTCTCTGGAAAACTCTGACGAATACAGGCGGAGTGACAATATTTCTTATTTAGCTTGAGGCAGTCCTAGTTTACACCTGTTGTTGTGGTGTAATTAAGAGCTACCCCTTTCCCTCTGAAATGTGTCCTGGTTGGGATGATAAATTATATGATCTCTTTACACGCAGAGCTAAAGATGGATTTATGGTATTCCTAAGTAATGAGCTCCTTTCACTTATGATGTTGTTTTTCAGACTTCTCGGTGACCTACAATAAGAAATATATTTTATGTCATGAAACAGAACTGACCCTTATGACGCGCAATACAATGGGCTGTTTTATATTTTGTAATGTGTCATTTCACATGCTTTCTGCAACCCACTAACTTCATGTCGTGATCCATGGATGGGAACATATCTCAATTTGAAAAGCACTGATTTAGAAGAAGCCAGGGCCGACTGGCATGCGGTATTTACGATTGCCTCAGGACACACCGGTGATGGGGAGAGAGGAAGAGAGAGGCATGTGTATCAGAGATTTCACTTTGTCTATACTCCATATGGTCTTTGGTATCATTTCTCCTTTTATAAATACAAATGAAGCAAGAGTAAACATAAACAGATCAAATAGGAATGTGATTCCAGAACGTGTTCCTAAATTTAGAGCCTCTCCAGTTTCCTATGAATCCTACACACTGAGAAAGGGGAAAATGAATAACACTAGCATCCTATTGGGTTATGCTGCCTCTAGTCTCACTCTCCTCCAGTCCAGTTAAGTTCCCTTGCAGGAGGACCCATAAAGTCCAGATCTGATCGTTGGCCATTCAATAAATAACCGCTGACTGTCCATGCAGGGATAAGGCGAGGCACGGTTTCCCTTGCCACTAAGTCCCAGCCACTCTCAACTGCAAACTGCAAATCCCATGTTTGTATTCCAGGCTCCACAGCCCAGCATGAGCCTCCTTTTCAGCCTTTTTTCTCTCTCACCACACACCCTTCTGTGCCCAATGCAAGCATACTATCCACACATAGCTCTCCCCAGCTTCCTGCCCTGAGCCTCTGGTCAATCCCACTGTCCTCCTCCATTCCATATGTCCTGCCAAGGTTCTCCTCTTCAAACCCCAGCCCCTTCATAGAGCCTTCCAGATGCTGCCAATGGCTGAACAAGTCCCACAGCTTCAACATGGGATTTGTCTCAAGCTAGAGGGGCCCAAGTTTAACACAAGCACTTTCCGATCAAAGGTTGACCTTAGGAACTGAAAAAGTGAAGGAGAGTCAGGGAAGCACAAGCAAGAGACAGGAACAGGAATAGGAGTGGAAATGGGGGACAAGGGGGCAGGAGACAACACAGCCCAGTTCAGGAATGAATGGGTCAGTACTCAAACAGGGAGGAACCATCGTCACGGGAAGAGACTATGAGAGAGAACTAGGTGTCTCTCTTGATGGCACAGACAATCAAATTTGACAAGAGAGCCCAAGGAAAACATTACATAAAGGTTTTCTACCGGTGGGCAAAGAGCACAAGGCACATCTCACGGCCTTTAGTGCCCGTCCGATCTGTGTTCAAGGCTTCATTCTGTCACTTGTTGGATGACTCAGACGAAAGTCACCTCACCGTCTAAATCTCAGTATTTTCATTTGTTGAACAGAGAGGAGAAACCAGCAGCTTATGGACAAACGAAGCTATGATGATGCCTGTGAAGGCTCATCTGGCTGACGGACCACTACCTGGGAGCTCAGTCAACATTTTCCCCCTTTCCCTTGCATTTCACTCACCCCCCCCTTACAAAGGAGAGTTACCTCAGTCTTCAAGTGAACAAAAACACAAGACAGGGCCAAGAGAAAAGGGAAATATATCTTCAGTGTTTTGAGGTAGACTGTCACTCTATAAAATGCAAAATACATTTTTAACCTAAAGACAGTATTTCAGAAAGCTTCCTTTTCAAGTCTGTTTAGAGACAAAAATTTAAGATCTCCAAAAGCTGCTGATGTAAATTCCACAAACCCATGTAAGCACACAATTGCTCAATTACCATACACATGGTCACTTGCCAATAAAACAGGAGGAAGCTAAAAAAATAATTCACATGCCTTATGCAGGCCTAGATCGCTTCAGCAACAGACTGAAAGAGACTCAACAGAAACTAAACACCAAATTGAAACTTTTTAATACAGGACCAGACATCTTTCTAATTAATTTTTCAGACAACAAGAGCTGAATAAATGAAAACTGAATCATATCTTCTTATCCAAAAAACAGAAAACAAAATGTTTTTTTTTAAATGTTCAGGCTCTCAGTAATAAAAAACTACTAAATAGCAAACCATAAGAGTAAAGCAAATTCAAAGTGATATTCAAGGGATATGACAAGAGATACTCAAGTTACAACATTAAAAGTGAAATTTGACAAATAAAAAAATGGAGAATTATTCTTCGAGATGTATTCAGATAAAATCATCTTATCCAAACTTCAAAGAATGTTTTGTTTGTTCTTTTGAAAGACACATTTCTATTGAGCTGTTCAATATCAACAGGCAGGAGAATTATCTGAGACAGGAAAACATCAGCTAATGGAAAATGAGAAAGTTAATAAATGAAGTCAAACTGGATATTTTATGAGCACTGCGGCAAATACAATTCATAAAAGTAAAATAGCATTGTTATGACTAAGCACGATAAACCGATTACTTGTCTTAAAGGCTATGTGCGATAGAAATCATTTAAATCAATTGAGTTACTGTTTCTTAGCAATTTGATAAAAAGGAAAAATAGCGTAATTGGGAGTCAAGTGCTCCTTTGGGAGCTTAAAAACAAGCCAGCTGGGTTTGTAAGTGCACTTTAATCTGTTTGTGTATTTTTCCCTTGTTTAAAAAAGGGAAAGACAGGAAAGATTTACCAAGTCAAGCTGCCCAAGTCCTGGAATTTGTAGAATTTAAATTATTAGCAAGGTTTAGTTATGATGGATAGTTCTCTCTGCCTCCCAAGCCCCATCAAAGAGTTGAGAGGCTGATCAGAGCTTATTCTAGCCATGTCTCCAGGAACTGTTGAACCTTCTGGACCAGAACTTGGATGTGAAATCCCACTCAATATGAAATTGGGTGGGAGACAAGAACAGGGGCTCTAGGATGTCTCCCTGAACTAAGGCTGAGCGTAGCTATCCACATGCAATCTTGATTCAGCCTTTACTACCACTGCATCCTTTTTAAGTGGTCAAAAGAAGTTCAAACACTTTTGGGAAAGCAGAAACCACAATGTATGGATTATCAATAAGACCCCTTCTTTTTACAACTTATAATTATCAACTAAATTGTCCTAACAAATATTAAGCACCAGTAATATTCTAACGCACAAACCCTATGAGTAGCAGTGGAGCATTGTTTGATACAGCGTGGGAAGAAGAGAGGATGGTGCAGAGACCGGACAGGTACCGCTCTGCTGTACACAGGGTCACTAGGGGTCAGAATCGACTCGTCGGCACTAACAATACTCTAAGGCAGGGTTGCAAACTTTCTCTATAGAGGGTCAGATAGTAAATATTTTAGCTTTGTAATTCAGATAGTTTCTGTGGCAACTACTCAACTCTGCCTTTGTATGGCAAAAGCTGTGTTCCATTAAAACTTTATTTACGAAATCAGGCGGCCAACCTGTAGGCTGGACTTTGTTGATCCTAACTCTTAGAATCAATGATAGAGATCAGAATGGGCTTAAAATCTAAATGGACTTTCCCTGTTTCTCCTGCCTTAGACATCCTTAAGGATATTATCTTTCATATAAAACATGTTTTCCACCTTCCTTAAAGATGCTAAGAGGTTATCCTTGAAAGATGGCAAGTATCCCTTGAGCCAACATGTGATTTCGTCATTTAGATGGAGGATGGCAGGAAGTCTTTCAAATAAATTAAAGAGCACAACTGAAATTGACTCACTAGTTCCAGATTGTACTTATTTAAGACTGGTCAGGGGCTCTGGCTTTCCTGACAGGTACACAGCTGGAGATGAACAAATATACAACAGTAACACCAGGCATAAATATAGAGTATTGGAAAGGCAGAAGAAAGAAATTCAAAATTCCTCGGTTACCTTAGTAATCCAATCATGAAGATAAGCACTACCCCAACACACCTAGGGATTAAAGAAATCTGAGGTCTAAAAGAAATGTAATACACTCCTCCTATCTCTGTTTTATATCTTATAATTAATCTTCCTGGGGACCTTCCATTTGTTTAAGCCCCCAAATCTCTGCTTCGGGCACTCTTATAATGGGATTAAGAAAAACTGGGGCCCCATGAATTTCGTGGATCTTTGTAGGTCAATACAAATGCCTATCACCTGCAACCCATTATAAAGTTTTCCTGGAAGCTACGTCTATTTAGAAATGTGGAGGTCCCTTAAACCACATTTAAGAATGCTACCTAGAAATGAGAATAGCACCCGAGTACAAACACCATGAAATATAAGAAAATGTAACAGCAACAGAAATATTAAGCTTTTATGAAAGCTGTTTTATGATTAGAATGCTTACATAAGGAAAATGAAATCCAGAGGTCAGAATAATGGTTCTGGTTTCTAAAGGAGTTTCCATAGAGAGCACTAATAATTTAAGATGGAATATCAAGTGGGGGAAGGGAAACAAGAAGCCTGCATCCAAGGCTTTCATTCAGTGAACATAAATCAGGAGTCCAGCGGCCAGGGAAGCCGGTAAGGGCTACAGCCTCTTGTGAAAACCCTTTGCTTCCTTGGTAATTTTTAAAAACTAGATTGATGTTTGGCCCGGTGGTCTGGATATTATAAAAATGTTTTTCTCTCCAAGCCCAGTGATTTCCTAAAAGTTACAATAGGCACATCTTTGTTTTGCAGACTGAAAGCATTGTGAGGGCAGGGGCTCTATCTCTGTTAGTCACTCATACCACTAAGGCAATTCCCAGCAAAGTTATGTCAATAAAATTCCAGCTTTTGGAAGCGGAACTTTGATTCCAAAAAATCTAAACAAATTCCCTAAGCAAACTACATTCAGCATCTGTCACTGCGGGCAGGGATGAGCACTTTTGGCTGGAGCGGTCTCTGGAGCAGCAGGGTCACGAAGCGCTTCAGATGGGTCCTGGGGACCTTCAGGCACAGTGAAGCAGACCCGCTCTAAGTCGTATCTTTGCCAAAGGTGCTCATAGCCTTTCGATGACTTGGCATGCAGGATTACACTGGAGGGTGACAAGGAGGATTGCAGCAAGGAAGAGTCTAATAGATACCTGGTGGTGTTATGATGGAAATGTTTGTTTTCTCTTTTTAGGGGAGAGGAAGGTTGGTTAACTCTTTCACTGAAGTTTGTTCTTGTTATAATTATTCCTAAATAATTTTTTAGAACAATTTCTTCTCTAACCTAGTAAAAGCTGGCTTCATCAGAGTATAAGGTTACCAATACATAGAATACATTTACTAAGTATAGACTTGCTAAGTGATATGAAACACCTCAGTGATCCAGTATGAGGGAATTTTCCAGACACATGAATTATTTTCTTTTACGTGTGAAAATTTATTAAAAAGTGTTTTGATATGTGACGGAATCAGGGTTGGAAGCGAATTTAGATACTACACATACAAAAAGCTCATTTTCATGAAGAGGCAAGTGAGACTCCGTTGACTTCTTAAGGCCACACCCCCAAAGAGTGACTGACTGAAAAGAGGCTGGAATTCCCACCTCAGAATCCCCCAGGCATCCACTCAACACGTATTCACCGAGCACGTGCTGGTTTAAGAGAAAAGCACGTTCTAAACCTACTGCTATTGTTTCCTCTCCTAAATTTAAGGAGGATGGTTCTCACCTGAGTTTAAGGACAGTCATCTCTTAAAGATTCAAAGAGAGGACCAATGGTGCCATATGTCATTATTAGTAAAGTCAGAGTCTATTAGTTTAGTGTTTTCTTTTTTCCTTAATATTCTGTATGTGAATTTTTTCCCACCAAGAGTGGTTTAAGACTAAGTGGTTTAAGACAAAAAAAAACTCCATCTACGCAACTTTACCCATGCTGTGGATCCACCCAGTAAGTTCTCTATCGGGCATCTGTTCCCTTTCTGGTGACTACCCATGCACCTGTCAAATCACTCCAGATATCACTTCTTCTCTGAAGACTTCCCTGATTTGCACACTCCTCCGGGAAAGTTAACCACGACTCTTCCAAGCTAATTTTATACTTTATGCATTTCTGTGGCTACAGTGACTGATCACACTAATTGGCAGTTATTGGCTTACATATCTGTCTTCCCTAACATGTGATATGTTCTAGGAGAATACAGTGCATATCTTCTCATTTTGAGATCCCCAGAATCCAGCATAGTACCTAAAAAGCACCCAACATATATTTTTTTATGTTGAATTTGAGACTGTACAATTCGGAATCAAGTCCCTGGAATGCGTTTAATTATTTAATGAGAAACACAACTCTATTACTAGCTGATGGTGAACTCTTCCCCACAGCTGTGATTTAGAAATAACTTGCATAATATGTTAGCATTCTTAAAGTAGGAACTAAACAACAAAAAATCAGCATGGATTCTTAAGAACTATAGAACAGCAGATTGTGCAAAAGCAGTGATGACGAGAAGTCAATTTCTAAACCCAAAAAGATAGCCCATAGAGTCAAACAATTGCCTCAGTACCCTCTTTATCCTCTATTCCTTTGCTCCAGCCCTGAGATCGTTCTGTCTGGCTGGTATTTTCCAAGACACACATTCAAGCTGTCTTGGGCAAATTCCCCAGGACACTGCCTAACCTCCAGCATCTGTCCTGGTACCCATCCTCTGCTCCAATCAAAGGTCAGACATATCAATCTTTCTCACCAGGATGTGGACAGATTTGCACCTGTGAAGAATGCTAGAGGAGCCATCAAGAGAGGGGCTCGTCAGTTTCTGTGTTTGCCCTTTGAACTGGGACCTACTAAACAAGGGCATCTCGCAGGTGACCTCATGCCCCACTAAAATCTCATACATCAGGCAAAGTTTCTGAGGGTGGGTGGCTAAGATGTTAACTGCTTTCAAAGAACTGGTGACAACTTTTTATGTGAACTGTTTATGATTCAAGCCAAGTCTGTGTTGTGTAGTGGATAAAATACTGACAAAATTTAGAAATAATCCAATCCAGGTGGCTCTGCCAGTTGTTTCTTAAGAAAACACAGCATATTCACTTTTGCAGTTAGAGAAAAATGTATAAAAAACACTAAGTCAAATGTCATATAAATTATCAGTGATGTTAACATGCAAAGTTAAAAAAATAGGCTTTGAGGAGTCCTGTCTAACTGTGTACAGATAGCTAGCTCTGAATTATAAAGAATGGGGTTCAAAACAAAGCCAAAATTCTTATACTGGAAGATTGGTACACTTACCCATATGGTTATTCACACCTATTCTCACCTTTGAAGTGGTACAAGCTATAACAAAGGATATTTCAGGGGCCAGTTTGGACCTTGCAAAGCCAGTGATATCAGGGAAACCTCCAAAGTTAGTCCTAGACTTCAGATGCTTTGAACCATCTGCTGGCACATGGATTTGTGCCTAGCCATATTTTTGTTCCTTCCTGACACTACAGATTTTTTTTTCTTCAGCCACGACAATCTAGTGTCTTCCTAAACCCCAGCCATTGATATTTGAAGCATGGAGGTAGAGTACGGTCTAGAGAGTCACCTAATTTCTGACACTGTGGCCAACATGGGGTGAATAAAATGCAATTCTGCTGCTCCAGTTATGCAGGAGGACAAATTAGCTAATGTCCTGGGGCATCTGTTCCCACTCCAAGGATTCTGATTCCATGCCCATCCTGATTCAGACATGCCAAGAACACACAAACATGTAGGAATGCAATACTCAAGGCATGTAACAAACCAACAGGCTGACCAATCTGTGAAATGCCATCAACACTCATTGCTGAATAAATTAGATCAAATAAGAACACATTTTAAATTGTGATATAGCAAGATTATTCTGGGCTTGTAACTTACAAAAAGAACAAGTTAAACAGGCACCATGGTTATTCACGCTGAAATTGGCAGGAGAACCTATTTTTTCCCAGCACATCAGGAAAAGCAAGTTTTGTATTTTTCAATTGGGAATGTTCTGAAGCAGAGATGTCACTGCAAAAATATTAAAATATAAGCCATATTTATCTAAGTAAGTGTATTCTTTAGATTTTTTTAAAGCCCAGTTGTGAGAGGGTAGTATGTTTTGTTCTCCTGCTGAGAAAATTACGCTTTTATTATATGCAGCTTTCTCAAGCATGTTTCCAAGAAAGAAAATCATCCAAGCCCATGTGTTGTATTTCTTGTAGGACAAGAGGTAGCAGAGAAATACAGAACTGATGCCATGCTTTAAAATGTAAAATAAGAAAAGCTAAATTTAAAATAAAATTCTATGAAAGTGACATCTTATTTTGCAAGGGAAAGTCACCGATGCCAGAGCTTGACACAAGGGAAATCACCTAGGAAGTTAACTTTCTAATTGACTTCAAGGATCCTGTATTGACCAGATCACCAAACCCATAGAGCATTTTTCTGGTTCTCTCCTTAAACATCGGACTCGCGCTTGTTCACTTGTCTCTGGGGCAGTCTTGGTTTCATAAGAGCTCCTAGTGCATGCTCACAATTTGGGGGCATGGAGGAGGATGATCTTTCCCAGCCTGTTTTTAGGTAGGTGAATTTTGTTGTAAGCAAGATAACTCAAAGCAAAGTCTAAGGATAGAAGACAAATAGAAATGACAAAGATAGGCAATGATATACCAGCATGCAGAACAAGAAGAAATCCTTAAGAACTGAGCATCGCTATCAAGCAGTGACTCATCAAAGAAGCACGCACACAAAGGCATTCTCAGACCTTCTCACACAAAATGCAATGCGACAGAGAAGGTAGGTATGGTTGTCACCTGTTTCTACAGCAACAACTGAAAGGGCAACAGTGCCAACATCACCAAGATATACATGCACGTCCCAGAGTCAGAGGGAGACTAGGCCAAGAAAACTGCATCTCCTTCATGAGAGGCCCCATTGAGACCAGCCACACCTTCATCTCTTCAACTCTGCAAAGAATGTTTATCTAGTCTTCAATGTCTTGCAGACTCCTGGGTCAGCAATTCTCCTCTCCCGCCTGTCAACGTGTATGGAAATAATGTTCTTGGTGAAAACTCAGATGATTGTATAGAAAAGTGCCTTACATTCTCAACTTTGTGTTATTCAGCAAACCCACGCCATGTTATTTCCTCTTTTATTGCTTTTAGTTCAAGCAGGAAAAGCTGAAATTCTAGACATCGAGTAGAGTATGCAGGGGCCTCTTATGGCAAGATACAGCACAGGACAGGTCAACTCAGACTGAGGAAACTTTCAAAACGAAACCTTTCCTCCATCCTCCACCCACAGAAACTTAAACCCAAGAAAGCGGTAGGAACACAGAGGTGTAGCTGGAGGAAAATATGGCCCATTTGACAGATGCTATCTAAACACTCTAGGGCTAGCTGAACAAATGATCATGCTGGCTTAAAGGCACATACGAGACAAGAGAGTCAATACACATAAATAATAACTACCATTTGCTAAACCCTTACTGTGTCCTTTTACGTACAGTAACCACTTTATCGTCACCATCAGTATCATAAAAGATGGATACTTTTCTCCCTATTTTACAGGTGAGGACAGGCCACCATGCCCACTGTCTGGCCTATTGCCCCAATAAACGTGTTCTCAAACACAAAAGGGCTCCTTTGCCGACTTTAAAAACTATATAGATTCTCGTTACGATAGTTGCACTTTTACTCTGTTAAGAAACCATAAAAAGATAAAATAAAAGATTTTGAATTTTACTAACTCGTATTATAGCTAAATACATTAGGAAAAAAAGGAAAAAGCATTTATGTGGGAATTATGATAGTTGTTGAGTCTCCAGGCAATGGCCAGTATGTATATGGATCTAAAAATCCCATGTGAACAATCTCCAGTCCTCCATGAGTCGAAGGACAGAGGGTTAAAAAAATACTACCTTACACTCTGCTACTTCTCTAGGTAAATTCTCATACAGAAAAATAACCTGTAGGGACTAAGATATTCATCCGCTCTGTCCACAGAGGCAAAGACCTCAACACAGCCCCAAGTTTAGTTTCGGTCTTGGTACCTTTGGCGAAATATGGAAAATTTGGGGAAAGCCCAGACAAGAGCAATGAAAATGACGTAAGGGTTAGAACGTAAGAGAAAAGGCTGCTGAATGGGGATTAATTAGCGTGAGGAAGAAAAGACAGTGGGGAACTTAATATTCTCCTTGAAATATAGCAAAGGCTATTATATAAAATATGATCACCATGATTCACAATTCCACTGAGAATGAAAACAGAGGAAACAGCCTTATGGAAAAGCATGACGAATTTAGATTAAATATAAAATAAATCTTTCATTCTAAGAGTTGGAGACACTAAAATAGGCGGCAGTTTAAGGACTTTGCAAACTTTGCCTGCTCATATTCTGTCGGCTCGTTCCGCCGAATTTAACACCACCTCCCCCAAGAACCTCTTGATTTTCTCTTTAGACACTGAACAGAGCCAATATTTCTCAAATTTTTGCAAGCATCAAATATCAGCTGAAGGGCTTACCAAAATACAGATTCCTGGGTCCCATTTCCAGAAGAGGTTCAGAGGGGGCCCGTGAAATTGCATTTCTAACAAGCGGCAGGTCTACAGACACGTTTTCAGAAGCCATGAACTAGACACAGTCTCTCCCTACTCTTACCTCTCATATAAATACACCTGTACTTCTCTGGGCATTTGTCATAGTTCTTATCCCACAGCATTTTATGTACTCCCCTACTAGACTTCGGTTTGATTCAACTTTGAAATTTCTACGTTGCCTAGGACAACGCCAGTAACACACAGGGCTTAAGAAACACTGTCTTTAACTTGTTCCCTTAAAAGTGGGTCATTCTCACCAGCCTAGAGGTTTTCACTCACTTTGTAATTCCTCACGTATTTCTTCATGCTATTTCCTTGCCTAAGTGACTCCGTAGCTTTAAGACCTTGTGATCTATGCACATGAAACTGTCGCATATACCAACGGCACCTAATGTTCAAAATTAAGAAAAATAAATAAAATGTAGTGTGATAGCGTATATGAAAATTTCCTTCCCATAAGGTTTATTTTTCATTATTAGAGTTTTGGCTTCTGTCCCCAAGATTATATTCCAAGAAAACGGCAGGAAAGGAGCCATATTTTTTATTTATTGTTTATTTTGCCTGGTTCTGGCAGGGAGGCCAGGAAGGTCAATGAGCAAAGAAGGACCTGGCACGTCTGAAATCATGCTGCCTGCAGCTGAAGTCTGGGCCAGAAACTGATCTGGAAAATTATTCAGTAAGCTCACCCCTCCTTCCCATCAGCTACCAAGCTTACTTAATAGCCAAGAACTAAAAGCAAAAAATCACACAATAATGAAAACAATGGCCTCCTAGCGGAAAAACTGGGGAAATGTCTCTTGGGCTTCAAGTTAACTCAAGGTGACTCAACAAAGGTATTCGTAAGGTTGTATGCCTGGCACTGGAACACCATATCATCATCTCTCAGATGTCTGAAAAGCATGGTTAAAGCTCTACTCTCCCCCCAAATTAGTCCCAGAGTGATTATTCACACACACACACACCATAAAAGGATTCAAGTACAGTGAACTTTTAAATGGCCACATAAGGCAATTAGCATGCAGGTGAGGAAGCCAGAGCAGAAAACAGTACAAAGGATTTCTCGATTCGTGGAATCCCATAGCTGATGGTAGGAAAGGAGCCATATTTTCCCACAGTACATCTGATGATTAAAAAAAAAAATCACTGACCACAGGTAAAGTCAAATTCCTAAAAAGATCCTCAGATACAAGAAATCTAGAAAGTGGACTTTCTTTTTTTATTCCGTACAATTTTCCGCTTATCTATTCCGTGCCATTTGTTTCTTTTCCTAGAATCAAACAACACACACTCTTTGTTACCTCTTACAAATGAGTAGATAAACCAAGGCACCAGCACAATTCAGTAGTCAAAAAGATTATGTCCATTCCACTACACTCTACTCGGGAAAATTAAAGGTCTGTTCTCCCAACTGCCAGTACAGAATGCTGTCTGAGGCTGGCAAAACACAAAAGAAAAGAAAAAATATGAATACACTTCATCTAGAAACCACAACAAGAAGTGACTCTAAGCTGTAAGCACTACCCTGCAATCACACTGGCTCATAACTGCGAAATACGGTCGTTATCTCGTGGAACTGATCTAATTTTGTACTCAATGCCCTAAAATAAAGGGTTTCTTTTGAATACCAAATACAAGGACTGGGACCAAAAAAAAATAATAATAATTTGACAGCACTTTAAAGTACAGCTTATTTTCCTCCCTCCTGTCACACTAAATAGCACCAACTGACAACTACTCCCCAGGCTGAATGAATGAAAGAAGATGCATTTGCTGAGCTGAGGAAATGCCACAGATAAACTGTAGCGGAGGACTGATATTAGCTCATTAGAGGGCTTCATACACAGGGCACAAATAGCATATTTAACAAAAATTCTACAAAGGTATTGGAATGCCCTGGAACAACGTAGGATGAAATTTTTTTTCTTCTGTACAAAGGATGGGAGAAAAATATGCTTATCCCTTTAAAAGCATCAGTGTTCAGGCTGTACTGATATGTTCATATATATATTTATATTTATATATACGTATATGAAAACTTCATTAATTCAGGTTAATAAAGAAAGCAAATATATTGTGGTGACATTTATTAACATCTGTGCTAAAATCATGAATAAGAATTATATATAACACTTGGCCAGAAGAATTTAATTTCAAATACCACGAGAAGAAAGCCCAGAGAAGATATAGAATCTTTTCTCATGAGACTTATTTGCAGCGCAGGAAATAAAAACACTTCTATACTTAATGTTTAATGCATTAACAGGTGACAGGATTATTAAAGAAAAACATTTAAAGATAGGCATAATTTTTAAATGGAATTCCACTGAAAATTATTCCATTTTATTTTCTCATCAAAGTAAGTCCCTAGCCTAATCCCATAATTTGAAAGAATAGAATTAAGGTCACACTCTCATTTACTCAAATCATTAAAAATGCCTTTCTTAGTGTCACTATTCCATAATTTCCATTGGAGTTAATGTGCTTGCTAATCCTCTCACTTTTTTCAACATCACCACTTATTCAGACAGTCACACATTCCATATTCAATCCAAGCTTCTAAGATTGTTCTGTTCTCCTAGAATATGATTCACTAATCCCTGAGAGGGGCATCAACACCAAAAATGTGCCTGCAAATCTGGAACACAGCCTAACCAGGCAAAGAAGGACAAAATCCAAGTGGGCATAATGGGTAAGGGAGAAGCTGGGGACTGGCATTTGGTGAGTGTGGGCTCTGTGGCCTGCCCTGGGCAAGGTCTTTCACGGGCTTATTTGATTCACTGTAATCTCTCAACTCAGACCGTGATTACTACTCGCACGGTATATGTAGTTAGGGGAACTAAGACTCATATCCCACTACTACGGACTGAATTGTGCCCCCATAAAGCATACGTTGAAGCCCTAACCCCCAATGTGATTGTAGTTGGAGATAGGACCTATAAGGAGGCAGTTAAGATTAAATGAGGCCGTAAGGGTGGGTCCCTGATCTGATAGGACTGCTGTTCTTATAAAATGAGATGTGAGAGCTCTCTCTCTTTCCTGCTCGCTTTCTCTGTGTGCTCAGAGGAAAGGCCATGTGAGGACAAAGCAGCCACCTACAAGCCAGGAAGAGAGCCTTCACCAGAAACTGAATCTTGGCGGAACCTTGATCGTAGGCTTTCCAGTCTCCAGAACTGCGAGAAAACAAACGTTTGTTGTCTATGCCCCTCAGTCTGTGGCATTTTGTTGTGGCAGCCCAAGCTAAGACAACCACTCTAAAGCTCTTCCCACTGCTTAGTCTCCTGGGACGGGAAGGTTCACTCCCCTTCAATTTCTGCAGCAAAAGCCTCTTTCTGATCCTCCTGGTCTTTCATTGTCTCCTTATTAGCTGCATCCCTAGGAATGAAATGTATGATTCTGCAGGAGGCTCATCATAATTTAACAGGAATTAACGTCCTCTTATTATAAAGGACCCTACAAGCCACTGCTTAACAGTCAGCAACAACTGGAATTAATTCGTGTCAGATGAACATCAAGAAAAATCCATTTATGACCCCGAAGTCACGCAATTTAGCATAATTATACATGCCCTTGTTTGGGTAATTTTTTCTCTACTCATTAAATTAGGTGCCTACATTAGATGTCAGTCTGATCAGTCCTGACTAGTCATATGTCTGTAATCACGGGCATTTCCTCTCAGATCAACACAGGGTTATGCAGGCAAACTACACTCAGTGCGTGAACTGAAGCTAAGGTACAAGCACAGAAAAACTTGGAAAGTAACACATCCCTGACATCAGAGACATTCATTCTTAACATTTATTCATGCTTTCCATTCATGATATTCATCAACAAATATTTATTGAGTACCTACTATGTGCCAGGCATTGTTATAGGTGTTCTGGAGATGTGTGAAGTAATAACATATGAGCGTAATTGTAAAAAGCTCTTTGAGAACTGTGCCTGTCGTTCTTCTCACCACTGTATCCCCAGCTCCTGGCATAGCGTCTGGCACTTTGTATTTGTTCCATCACCAGTGGGGAATAAATGAACACATTTTCTCAAAAAATATCCCTCAAGTGTTACTAGTCCATCTCTATCTCCCTATCTTTCTCTCTTAAACACACAGTCTGCCCCTCCTACTCTCTTGTAACATCTCCTAAATAATTTTTCTATCAAATAAAATCACCTGGTTTAAGCCTGAGCAGAGATAGTACTCAGGAGGGTGGTCTCTGGCAGCCAAAATAATTTTCATTTTCAAAAAAGTTTAGCCTTCTGAAGCCCCTTTCTCTGGTTGTCTTCATGCATGGAGCCTTCTAAGGTATTAAGAGAAACTTAAAAATCACTGACTTGACAATACCATGAAGAAACAGAGGCCTCTCCAGGCTCTGTAGGGTGGATTCCTCAGCTGCTCAGGGGAAAGGCACAAATAGGAGAAGTCTGCTTTTGCCTATAAGGATGTGACTATCTAATCCACACTGGAGATCTCAGTCACTGGATTCTAGAAACACCTGGAATCTGCACTTTGGGGAACTACTATGATGTGTTGTTACTGGTTCCTAGAAAGGGGCTGAAATCAAAGTGTTCATCCAGGCCAGGCTCACATGGAGCACACGACTGGAAGGACTCCAGGTAAGTTATCTTTCCCCTTGGAAACCATTCTGGAAGTCCACTGTAGTCTGTACAGCTTTTAGCCAGAAAGTTAATCGTATTCACAAAGCAAAGAAATCAGATTATGTTTGAGGAAATGAGATGCTGTTCTCTTGGTTACTCTAATTTAGGAGGCATTAAGGTATTTATTTAAGAAAGGGAACAACTAGTTATGAAGTTATTTTTTTTTAAGAATCCCGTAGGTGCTAAAAATATAATTAGAAAGGAAGTATATACACTACTGTTGAAATACGGTTTTACCAGGAACTGGAGTAACACAGGTACTGGAAATAAAATAGCTCCAGTGCTTTAGACTACTGGCTCCTAAAAACACTTTATTTCTCAAAGAACAAGACAATCTCCATAGAAACATTGAGACAAAGTCATAGAATGTATGGCTCAAATGGTAAAAGAGAATCTTTTTTAAAATTCTACTGGTGCCAGATTAAAAACCAAAAATGGAACTCTTAGTGGAGACTAGGAAGGATATATAAACAACGCTATATAAATCAAGCAACGTGTACTCATGAACCAAGGAATGAAGCTCTTTTTTTTAGCTTTTACAATAACATGACATATTTCAAATTTCAAGAACATGTCTTGAAATAGTCCAAGTTTCACAGGTTTAACTAGGAAACTAGGAAAAGACCAAAACAATTTTTTTAAAAAAAGAGCAAAATATCACTGGTCATAGAAAATTTTAAATTTCTGCAAATTGCCTAAGGATACAAAATTTCTACCCACTCCCATTCCCCACTTTCTCTATTCTTCAATTACATATTTTTCTGAAAGTTCTCTGATTGATTAATAGATCTTAATGTATAAATGGGAGCCTCATTCTAATGCCATCCTTAGTTACCACATAAAAGAGTATTTGATAAGATCATGTCATATCGCAAGTTCTTACCAAATAATAAATCTTTTCAGTTTGGGCGAAGGCTTGAGAGAGGCTGTACCACAATGAATTTCACATTCCAGTAGGTACTATTTTAACGATGCTTCCAGATGCACCCTCAATGACCCCTTTGCTTCTCTAGAGCATCCTGGTAAGCCATCAGGAAGGCATCCTCCATGATCACAGTGATATATATACATATGGGGAAAATGGAAGCAACCTCTACACCCGGAAGTAAATATCTCAAAAAGGAGAGCTCTGCTCGGGGAGAAATGGCCATGAAGAAGAACATAGGAAGGATCAGTAAATAAGAGGTGTTTTAGAGCAACTGCCAGCAAGCCAGCTTCATCTACCTGCCATATTGGGCTCTGATGTCATGACCCAAACACAACAGGGTCAGGCTGTGACCAAACACAGATGGAAGACCTCCAACGTCCACCAATCGCTCAGTGAGAAATAGTGCTGAGGATTTGACCAAGATGGATCATCTACTCTAAGTTATCCAGGGTAGTTTACTTGGGATTACATTCTTCCAGCTCTTTGTTATTCTTCCCCTTGCCTGACAGGATTAATCACTCCTTGTTCTGGGCCTCCCATACCCAGTCATATATTCCGTCAGTATAGCACCTGTCACAGTGTATTTTAGTTATAGACACATTGGTCTTTCTAGTTGCAAAGCTCCTTAAAAGCAGGAATCATGCCCTTTGAATACTTGTACTCTGGATGGTAGCATAGGGACTGGCATAGAAGAGACGTTCCACATTTGTTGACTGAAGTAACGAATGAATAAATTCACGGATAAAAATTCCAAAACCTTTACTTGTTTTCTTCTTTTTAGAATAGAATCCATAACAAACTTTTTCCGTATTTATTTTCCACAATTCCTCAATACAAACTTTTCACTCTGGCTGAACCAGAGTGATTAGTACATTGACTTACACACTCCTGACTCTAGTCTTTTAACAATGCTGCTGCCCTGGCCCAGAGCACGCTTGTAAATCAGCTCTACCTCTGCAAATGGCAACCTAGTTCAAATTGAACTCCTTTATCTTATCTTCCTAGACCATATCCCCAGTTTTCATCTCTAAACTCCTACTTTATTTACGGTCTGTAATATCCACATGACAATCACATGTTGCAATAATTTGTATTTAACTTGCTTTTTATGGGAGCCTTCTCTATGTTCCAAAGGGTTTTTCCTTTTTATGGATTAAGTAGGAGTAAGATTGGCTCAGGGAAAAACAGCTAATTGGTGAGAAACTTAGGAATGGAACAATTTGAGAAGACACGGAGGATGATAACTTAGAAGACTGGGTAAAATAAAGAGAAGAAATCAAAACCCAAATAGAATCAATATAACGAGACATCTTGCTCAGCTACCACAGTCTCTTTTCGCTTGTTGCCATTACAGTTTTGTCCCCCATTCTCATCTTTTTTTTGTCTTTTTTCAGAGACAGAAGAGTGGATAAGAGCTTGGGATCTTGAGTGTGCAGACTGAAATGGTAGTACTACTAATTAACAGCTATATGACTGAGCAAATTACTTAACTAACTCCTTTTCTTTAATGTGTCAATCAGTTTTTTTAATCGACAAATTTCTTAATGTTGAACTGGCTCCTGGGAGAAAGTGTACTTGGACGTAATACATCTGTTTTTAGATTACACTGTTGAATTCAGCTAGTAATATTTTATTTAGGATTTTCACATTTATATTTGCAAGTGGAAATTGCCTATAGTTATCCTGTGTTTGTCCGGTTTTGGTAAAAAGATTAGCCTTATAAAACAAATTGTGTAGTTTCCTTCACCCCCCTTCCTCTCTTTTTTTAATTTCCTGCAAGACTTTGTATAAAATAGAGATTATGTACTTCTTGAAAGTTAGGTAAAGCTGCATGTAAAACAGGGATCTGGTATCTTGTTAGTGAAGGAGGTCAGGTTGGGTGGAGGTGGGAAGAGAGTGGAAGAGTTTTGGCTTCTGATTTCTCTTCCTTATGTTCCCCCACACTGCCCTACTTCCTTTAAGATTTTCTCTGTGTCTTTGGTTTCCTACAGTTTGAAAATAACATGTGTAGGTATGGGCTTTTGGTATTTTTTGTCTGTTTGTTTGGTTTGTTTTTTATTTGGTATTTATCCTGCTTGGTATTCTCTGAGCTTCTTGGATCTGTGGTTTTGTGTCTGTCATTAATTTTGGAAATTTCTCAACTATTATTACTTCAAATATTGCTTCTGCCCTGTTCCCTCTTTCTTCTTCTCCTCATAAAAGATTTGTTACATCTGTTACTGTCCCACAGTTCTTGGATATTTTGTCTTTTTTATCCCATTCTTCTTTCTCTTTACATTTCAGTTTTGGAAGTTTCATTGACTTATCTTCAAGTTCACTGATTTTTTTTTTTTTTGGTCTATGTTAAATCTACACATGAGCCTATCAAAGACATTCTTTTTTTCTGTCACTGTGTTTTTATTTCTATCATTTCCTTTGACTCTTTCTTAGTGTTTCCATCCCTCTTCTTACATTACCCATATGGGCTTGCATGCTGTTTAATTTTTCATTAGTACCTTTAACATGTTAACTATCATTATTTTAGATTCTCTGTTAATTGCAAAATCTGTGTCATATATGGGTCTGGTTCTGAGGATTGCTTTGTCTCTTCAGACTGTGTGTGCGTATGTGTGTTTCTTTTTCTTGCCTTTTGGCATGCCTTGGAATTTCTGATTGAAAGCCAGACACATTGTATAGGATAATAGGTACTTAGGTGAACGGGCCTTTAGTGTAAGAATTTGTATCAATCTGGCTAGAAGATGAGCTATGTTTAATGTTTGTTGTAGCTATTGGTACCCAAGGTTTAAAATTCCTAGAATGGGTCTCTTTGTCCCTCTTGGCTTTGGGGCTTGTTCTTTTACTGCTTCTCAGAGAGGGTCTGTGTTTTGCAGCTTTCTCAGCTGTCCTCCACTGTTATTATTACTGGGGCCTTGTTAGTGTAGTGGTAGGGTGTGGGGGAGAGGGGTGTTTTCAAATCTTCTAATTAAGCCTCAGTATTAGTGAGCCTGTGTCTCACGAGTGTGGCTTTTTCCCTCTCCAGGAGTAGAGCTTTCTTTCTGCCCCCCACACCCATGGTCTCTTCCCTGGCTATAACATTCTCAGTCTGTTTCCTTGAAGCTGTCTTCCCTGTTGACTATGGCTTTTATTTATTTCTTTTTCCCTTAGGTAAGACATGAAGATTGGAGGCAGCTGGAGTGAGGCTGAGTTCCCTTCCTTTAGCTGGGAGAAGGTTTTAGAATTGCCCTCTGGAGAAGTCCTTCCCCCTGGAGACTAAGCCGTTGTTAGGGAGAAGAGTCTGAGAGAGTTTCATGATGGCTACTCCACCCCACCTCCTTTCCTAGGGCCATGAGGAGAGCTTTCTTGGATCCTTCCCCTGAGCACCTAGTGGGGTTCCAGAGGGTAGAGCTTGTGAAAGTGTGAGGTGGGGGCCCACTTAAAGCACAGACTCCAGGAGCTTTTCAATCTTCCACTTGTATGTGTTCAGCCTCCAGCAAATCATCAAAATTACTATTAAAATATTCCTACCAGTCTATGGCATCTGGTGGTTTCTGTTCCAGGTAACCAAATCTCAAGAAAAGTCAATTTCCAGTCTGTCCAGTTTCCTTCTGCTGTTGTAATGTTGGGAGTAACAACTTCCAAACTCTTTACGTGTCGGAGCTGAAGCTAGAAGTCTCCTTTTTATGGTTTTAATCTTTTCAGATTTGCTATTTCTTCTTGGGTTTATTTTAGTAATCTGTATATTTTCCACAATTTTTTCCATTTCATTTAGATTTTCAAAATTATTGGCACATAGTTGTTCATGTCATTCTCTTTGTGTGTGCATATATTCATATAAATCTTTTAATTTCTATTAAACCTGTAATTATGTCTTCTTTTAAATATTACTGACTTATGTTTCCTCTCATTTGTTGATTGTGTCGATTTTTTTTTCATTATTTTATCATATGTTATCCTTAATTTCTACTTTCATCTTCCCTCTATTTGCATGGTTTATCCTATTGTTATTTATCTAGCATTTAAATATCCAAGTCTCAGTTTCTTTGGGAAGAAAACTGGATAGAGTACCTTCCTCTTAGAGCTGTTTGTAAGAAAATGCATATCTGATGAAGAACAAGTAATGCACAAATGTAAGATGATATGACCATTTGTTGCCAACCTACAATACTTTTAATTTCCAACACCTTCCTTTTGGATTCTTTCATAATCTGGCTCATGTACAATACTCGCCATTTCTCACCAACCTTACCTTCTGAGCATTAAGCCTGTTTGTTGAGGACTGTGATCTGCAGAGAGAACACTTAAAAGAACACAATCAAAGTCAAAGAATATTCCTGTCGTGGATAAGTGATCCAAGGCGAAGACAGTTACAAAGAAAATGTCTCTCAGATGTTTTAAGCCAGGCTGCAGCCCTCCTATGGATTTCTTTGGCATTATCTCAGCTAGTTAATAAAAGACTGCTTAACATTTCTTAATAAATATCTAGTGAAGATACACATCTGCCTTTTTAAAAGTTCAGCTTAAACCCATTTCGTTAAATAAAAATACTGACACTGGCAAAAAGCCACCTACATTAGTAGAGAAAGCTCTTCCACTATAAGGTATATATTCTCTTCCTAACAATCTTGGAGGTGCGGGGAAGAGCCAGGAGGAGCCAATAATCCCTGCACCAAGATAAGAGCATACATCCCAAGTCCATACCAAGAGCACCCTTAAAGCACAGCGGGCACAAAGAAACACACCAATGAAAACTCATTTCTTTCTTCTTATTGTTTCACTCTTAATGTATCTCCTGCTGGTCAAGATCTGCCTTCCCAATCACAAGTTCTGCATCGGTGGTGGATGAACAGATGGAGAGGTCTCCAGAAGGTTTAGACAAGAGCCCCTAAACCATCTAGGCCATCTATGGTTGGGAACTGATTCACGTAACTGGTTGTCAAAATGTAAAAGCTCCCTTAATCCACAACCACTTAACCAGCTCACCAAATCAACTATTGCTCTAGATTTCTTCTGTAAAACATGAACCCATGCCCATGGCTACACTAAAACGTCTTGACCAGCAGACATTTCTCAGGATACCTCCTCTTCTGCTCCCACCAACTGAGCTGTTATGCTCACCAAGAATCAGCTGGTTTTGTGCCCTAAACTACATATGCCAGTTTTACTTATTAGCAACATTTTACAATTTAACTAAGTATTGCATAAGCTAAAAAAATATGAATGTAAACAAAAAGAAAATTAAACTGAATGAGAATCGATTTTCTAAAACCAGCCACCAAATTAGCTGTGGGCAAAACAATTGTGAAACTTTCCAGGAAAATAGTTAACTACTTTCTACATCAGTAGAGAAAGCTCTACTCAGAATTCTACATTCAGATTACTCTGTTTTTAATTCTCACTCCATATTTAAAAAAAAAAAAAAAAAACACCACCAAAAGGAAACTGTAAATGCAAGAAAGATGATGTGAAATGTCAACCATGGGACTCTTAAAACAACAACAAAAGCAACAAACAAAACTCTTGGTCCAATTTTAAAAGATTGGAGAATAATTTATATCTCGTATGGTATGTGTATATATATGTATATAATTGTTAATAGTCCCATGCTTTCATTGAATTTTTTGATTAACAACTACAGGTCCTGATCACATCAGATATAAAGGATTCTTTGTAGTTTCATAGAGAAGATTAAAAGGTACTGCTCACAATTTCCTGTTCATTTTTACTTTGTTTTTATTATATACAACTTACCAAGTACCTTCTCATATATTCTTCTCATTTTTCACTACAATCCTGTAAAGTAGGGATTACAACTTCCATTTTTTATAAGAGGAAACTGAAAATCAGAGAAGCTAGGTTCAAATTGAGAGCCATTGTCCTAAACAGTATTTTCAAGTGATGTGAAATCAATTTAATGAGAAGCAGGCAACATTTTTAAGTTAAAGAATAGAATAGATGTTAAGCAATTATTTAAGGGTTAGGGTTTGTTATGGGTTGAATTGTGTCCCCAAAAAGATATGGTGGCATCCTAATTGGGAACATCCCCCACTGCAGTACCTCACAATGTGATGTCATTTGGATATAAGGTCATCACAGAGGTAGTCAAGTTAAAATGAAGTTATTAGGGTGAGTCCTGATCCAATATGACTCAGGTCCTTATAAAAAAGGGAAACCTGACACAGGGACAGATATGCACAGGGAGAAAATGATGTGAAGACACACGGAGAGAAGAAGGCCATGTGACTGGAGGGATGCACCTACAAGCCAAGGAACACCAAAGATGGCGCAAAAACACCAGAAGCTAGGAAAAGGCAAGGAAGGATTCTCCCCTAGAGTCATTAGAGACAGCACCACCCAAGCTGACCTTGGTTGCAGACTTTTGGCCTCCAGAACTGTAAGACAACAAATTTCTGTTCTTTAAGCCACCCAGTTTTGTTATACTGTTACAGCATTCCTAGGAAACTCATGCAGTATTGTCTTGTGAAAGCCTCTGCGGGGGGTATGTGTCTTCTGGGTCACAATGTAAATTTAATTCCTACTGTGGATTGTGGTCCAAAGAAGTTTGTAAAACAGTGTTCCATACACCTGCACAATCCCCTTAAGACAGGAGGCAGGCGAAAAAAAAAATATATTCTGGGAAAAGAAAAGAAAGGTGGAGCATTTGCAGGGTGGAGGATGGAGGGTGGTTCCTGAACAAAATGGGTTTTTCTGGGAAGATGGGTGGAGAGAGCAGTACAATTAAAAAGAGTAGCTGGTGACTGGGTAATATACTGTGTGAGACTGGCCATGTGTCACTTGTAAGAAAAAACAAAAATAGCCCCATTTGTGGCAAGTATTTGAGGAAAAGGTTTTAGCCAATCCACTTTGCATAAGTCAAAATGATATACCCCAGCCAAAGCTTCAAAAGAAACTATGTGAAACGTGTTAATGATACTGGGAGCTCCATCCAGACGGGGAGAAAATCAGAGTAATGGAAAAGCAGACCTTAAGGGACCCACACGCTGCTGATAGCAGACGGCAGAAGATTGCTTAATAGTCTTACACAATTAAACTAATTCCTTTTAAGCTTCCTTCACATACCACAAACAAGATCTCCCCATCCCTTAGAAATTAACTTTTAACATCTGGGCAAATGTATTGCTTAACGCCCAAATCCCAAAAATCCCAGTTAATTTTTCTTTTTTTTTTTTTTTTTACCAAAAAGCACTTTGTAAACAGTTTTAGCATTGCTATTGTAATGCACATTGTGACACAAGTTAAGTGACACAAAAATTCCTATAATATAGGATCATGTTATCTTTTTTTTTTTTTGGTGAGGAAGATCAGCCCTGAGCTAACATCCATGCCAATCCTCCTCATTTTTGTTGAGGAAGGCCGACCCTGAGCTAACATCTATTGCCAATCCTCATCCCTTTTTTTCCCCTTTTTCTCCCCAAAGTAGATAGCCGTATGTCACAGTTGCACATCCTTCTTAGTTGCTGTATGTGGGACGCCGCCTCAGCATGGCTGGACAAGCGGTGCGTCGGTTCGCGCCTGGGATCTGAACCCAGGTCGCCAGCAGCAGAGCACGCACAATTAACTGCTCAGCCATGAGGCCGGCCCCATGGGATCATATTACCATTAATTGAGAAAAACTGCATTATTTCCAAATCTCATTTATTTATAGATGTGGGTAGCCAATAAAGGTGTCAAAGGGACAACAAAATGAAACCAAATGACTTATTCTGTTACTAAGACCCGGATGATGAGATGTGGACACCTGGATGATTTATTCATGGGCTGCAGATGCTATCCCTACATATAAACTGGATCTCTCATTGTCAGGCTGGATGAGAGCAAGCGTATGGGCTTCTCAGTTCTGTCCCTCGGGCCCCTATAAAATACCTGTATATGAGATAGCCAGGCAGCAGAGCAAGTAGGGTGGCAAAGGCTCAGATAAGTGAACAAGTCACTCTGCTTTAACACTCTACTCAGTAGCTCCACGTCTCTGGTTCCTCAGGAATAAGGTAGATTTATGACCATATTCATCTCACAAAGTTTTTGAGAATTAAATGAGATGGATGGTAACTGTAAAATGCCTGACTCATGGATGTGCTCCCTTCCACTCAGATATATCATATGCAACTCCCATTTAAGCTTAGCCTAGTATGTGGGGAAGTTATCACCTATTCCTTCTGTACACATTTACAATGTCTCGAATATACCAGAGTAGGTGTCAGGGTAGAATGGCTGTCAGGAAAGGGAAGATACAAGGACGAAAAAGCTAGTTTCCCCGGGCTGGACAGACTCAACACCTAAAGAGAGAGAGACCGAGATGAGCGTGGACTACAGTGCAGTTGGTTAAACACCACCACGGAAAAAGAAACAAGGAGTCAAGGATGCCCAAGACCAGAGACGGTGACACTGAATCCAGGTCATACTGATGCAAAGTAGGGAGGAATAAGAAAGCAGGAAAAAAAAAGGAGCGTCTTTGTAGAACAACAAGAAATGTGGTGAAGCTGGAATGCAGGACTCTTAGTAGGCAGTGGGAAGAGATAAAGCTGGTATGAAAGACCTGGGCCTAATTGTGTACAGTCTTGTTCACAAATACTATGAGCAAAAAGGTGCCCATTTATGGAAGAGAACTGACAATCAGATGGGCTGTGATGTTTCAACAAATATCTATTGAGTGTCCACTAGGTGACAGGTGCAACTCTAAGTGCTGAATGAGGTCAACGCCGTCAAACAGTTCAAGTTTCTATTTAAACCCTAAGTCTTTTAGTTTTACAGAAAGACACAATAGAAATCAGTAAAGGACAAAAAGGGGATATATGTAGGGAAAAGTATTTTCCCTAGACATATTATTTTCCCAGAGAAAAAGTATTTAGCACTACTGAAAATATTTTAATTCATAATATTAACCTGAAAAATGGTTATATATACCATTCTCAACTGGTTTAGAAAGGACTTGAGGTTCAGTCACTCATCAGCAAATATCAATACCTACTACATGCCAGGCACTCTGCTAGCCAGTGGGCATGGCAGAAAAACAAAACAGGCAAATATCCCTGCCCTAATGGGAGCTGAATTCTAGGGACATATTTAATGTGTTTTCATTTAAAAAGTTAGGCAGAAGTAGAAACATACTAAAAACTTTAACCTCTTTTAAAGATTCCAATAGCCTTCATCTGTATAGGTAGGTATAAATACTCTACGGCATATATATTAAGAAAAAACCATTTTTTCCTATTATGTTTGCACTATCCAAAGCCTCCGGAAAGATTGTAAATCTAATTTGCGATAAAAGAGTTTTCTGCTTTAATCCTTGTTACATGTTGATCATTCAATAAGAGTTTAAAATTTTGTTTTTTCTGAGGAAGATTCATCCTGAGCTAACATCCCCTGCCAATCTTCCCTTTTTTTTTTACGTGAGCCGCCGCCACAGCATGGCCACTGACAGACAAGTGGTGTACGTCTGCATCTGGGAACTGAACCCAGGCCGCCAAAGTGGAGCACGTCAAACTTAACCACGGGGGCTGGCCCAAACTTTAAATTTTTATAATCTGTTGGTGACTTAGCCATACTGTAATGCCTCCTAAATAAATCTTCTTTCAATGTCAATGTCATTCTTTCACTGAGTGATTTATTGAGCACGTCCTGAGTGCTCAATGCTATAGTGGGTTCCTAGGAGTGGAAAGAAATAGAATATTAGTCCCTACCCTTACCAGGCTTATCACTTCTTTAGGAGGAAGATGGGATGGAAAATAAAACATATACTTCTGAAACAACTAGAAAGCCATCAAGAGAAATCCCCAAGATATTGAAGATAAGTCAGCAGCATTTAAATTCATGTGTTAGTGCCAAAGGAAAGTGGAATCTTCCCCAATCAGAAGTTAAGAAACTGTCTTCTGCTGCTTAGGAGAACAACCACTTCCAAGTAAAGCCCTTCATGCTATTCTGTTTAATGATGCTTTGCACGAACAACAAGCCAGTAGATTAAGCCTTGGAAAAATACTGCACTCTTTGTAATTAACTAATCCATTAATTACATTGTCAATTATTGTGGATCAGAAGTAAATTCAACATTATTTTTAATACCTATTGTTTCTGAAATCAAAATTGCAAAGCATCCCATCCCCTCCCCTCAGTTGTCAAAGCCAAACACAAGCTGTGCTTATCCCGACCGAGATGTCGATCGTTGATCTATGATGCCTCACCCCTAAAAGGCTGGGGGATACGGGTATTACTGCTGATGAGAACATATGGTTTGGGTGGTTTGGCAGTGAAATCCTGGCAGAAGAGTCTCAAAGCATGAGCAGATGCTGCCATAGCACAGACATCCAAATGGTGGCATAATTGCCGCTGCTGCTTTGGTGCCACATGTTTCACTGTGATGACAGCAATGCCTTTCCCCAAGAGGCTGGTGGCAAAACAGAACCCCTCCCCGATCCCCACAGACACACATGTGCATGAACACACATACACACATGAACACATGTGCACACAAATCAGGTGAAGTCTGCCTTCCGTAGGTCTTGTTCCTCTGTCTCTAATGGTGTAAAGCCAGCTGGAAAGGCAACAGCAACTGGAGAACTATTTTGTTCTTCACTTACATAACTCTGACATTTAGGTTCCACTCAGAAAACAGGAAGTCACTACCAGCTTCCACTGAACTCATAATCAAAGGAAAGATGGCCTGTTAGCAATTCAGAGATGGGCTGGGAGCACCCTGGTCTCCCTGGCAGCCTGAGGCACTGCCAGGTCCCGAAAGCTTCTGTCATAGATTACTTAGATTCATCTTCATCAGACTCATTCAGTCGGTCAACAACTATTTATTGATCATGTGCTATGGGCTAGGAAGGGAGAGGGGTCCAAGAGTCACAACCTCAAAATAGCTGAGGGGTGCTGGGGACCATTCTCCTTCCATACCTGCCAAGTCACTTTCATTCCACCTTTACTGAGCAGTGACAGTCTAGCACTATACTCAGCCTGGACACACAACACCAGACTAGACAGATGGGGTGGTCCCTGACTCCAGATAAACCGGCCAACACAGTGCAGTGGGCATCATGCTACATAAGGTACAGTCTTGTGTAGAGACACTGTAATGGGGCAGCACACTGAGTCCCAAAGATAAATTGCAGCTGGCCAGGTGGCTAGGGAGGAGCACAGCATAGGCAGAGGGAGCAGCTTTAGAGTCAGACAGAAATTTGTTCTGGTTCATCAAATGCTCCAAGCTTTAGCTCTTCGTCTATTAGATGGGAAACCAGTAATACTAAATGAGAAAATGTGAGTAAAGAACTTAGGACTCAACAATTGATATCCATCATTGTCATTGCTATTGTTATTATGATTACTAATAACAACAGCAGCAACATCTGCAGATGCTTGGAGGTAAGAAAACATATGGAACATTCTGGAAAATTAACTTGGTTCCATTTGGCTGGAATATAATGTGTACTTGCATATGTATGTGTGTGTGAGAGAGAGAGAAAGAGGAAGAGCCAGAGAGAGAGAGAGAGAGAGAGAGAGAAGAGAGTGATTATCTGATGGTAGAAGTCTGAGTTACTCCCAACTTGACCATGATGTTGAATGCCAATGGAATGGACACAACTGAGTGTCCCAAGCAACCATCACCACTCTACTGGACAGCGATGTAACCTCTGTGTATTGCAGATCCCTTATCTATGAAAAGAGCACAAGGACACTTGTCCCGTCTATCTCAAAGAATTGTTGCTGTTAATAGATCCCATTTCCAACTCTGGGGTGCCAAGTAAAACTCCATAAAGGGCAGGTATAAGTATGAGCCAACATGGCCACTGTCATGCTAATTTAGATAAATCTCCAAGTTGGAGTGAGTAAATGATCCAAAAGCACAAAACTGCCAAGCCGTCTGTTTTGAATGTCAAACATTTGCATAGTCCACATCTGTCATTAACTGAATGAAAGGTAGACAAAATGAGCTGACAGAATACAGATCTAAACCACATATAAAAAATAAGAACTCACAAATTATCTTCCCTCAACACAGGAACTAAGTTACTCTGAAAAAGTGAGAAGAAAAAATTACACACATGGATCTTTTACAAAGTACAGATCCAGGAACTAAGATGTCGGTCAAGATAAAGAACTATTTGCCTACATCCTTGGGGCCAAATCACTTACGAGTGATTGACACTGATTTCACTTTCCAGTCGAGAGAGAAATTAGGAGAAGGAGGGGCCGCCCAACCTGAGAACAACCAGGCTAGCAAAGCTTTAGGGGGACAGGGGCGTTAGGGACTTATACTCATTTGCAAGGCTGCAGGAACACACTGGGATCTTCAACAGTCTGTCCCCTGGATACAACTGACTCCTCTTGAGTCAAGCATTACCAAGGTTGAAGGAGAGGCTGAGATATACCTTGGCGGAGTTGGAAGAGCACAAGATTTTGTCTCACACAGACCTAAGTTCAAATCTGATGGGTGCTACCTCTTCTCAGTTATGCAGCCTTAGGCTAATTACTTAGCCTCTTTGGAGTTGTTTTTGAATATTAAGTGAGTCACATGTTGAGTGAAAGGCATAATAGAGGATTTCATCAAGCCATTATAAAAGTCTACAAACAGGGTCCAGCCTGGTGGCGTAGTGGTTAAGTTCGCCCATTCCGCTTTGGTGGCCCGGGGTTCGCCAGTTCAGATCCTGGGTGTGGACCTACACATGGCTCATTAAGCCATGCTGAGGCAGCGTCCCACATAGAGCAACTAGAAGGATGCACAACTATGATGTACAACTATCTACTGGGGCTTTGGGGAGAAAAAAGGCAAAAAGGAGGAAGATTGGCAACAGATGTTAGCTCAGGGCCAATCTTCCTCAAAAAAAAAAAACAGCTTATCATATAAAAAAAAAAATTCTACAAACAAAAGATAGCTTCAACAGCCCTCCAGTGCCAACCAGCTGAAGTCTAAACTCTAATCTCACATTCAAGACCCCCTATGCCACATTCTAGCCCCAACGTGTAACTACAGGATTTAAGTACTTCCACAACACTAATTATGCTTTTCCACGGCTATGCCTTTGCTCACTCTGCTCCCCTCCTCAAAGGCTTCTCTTATCCCCTCAGACCTCCCAGGCTCCTACTCATCCTCAAGGTCCTGCTTTGGTCCCACCTGTTCCTGGAAGCCATCTTAGAGTACTCTTCACTTCTCCTTCTGAAATATAGTCAGTCCTACCCAGGTAAGAACTGGGTTTCCTTTGCAAGGCATTGAGTATCCTGGGTCATAAAAAGGGGAATGCCCAAACTGGGTAGTTTACATCAGGGCTCAGTGGCATTTCAGGGCACAGGGAGGAACAATCTATCAGTTCTAGTGGATGGTCCATAAGCAGCATGCAGACAAGCATCAATGAAGGCCTGATAAGCAGTGGTGAGCAACCACACGGCTCCTTGATGCAGGTGAAGTATGGTGCCCATTCCACAGGTGAAGGAGAGTAGTTTTGGCTGGGTTCCAGAGATGGCCATGGCTGGCACTTGGCACATTCTCCAAGCTTTGATGGCTTTGATTCACCTTTTGAGGGTTAGCCCACGTCCGGCCCCATCACTGCAGGCCCAAGATCCCTCCTTCCTGCTCACGTCCTAACTTAACTCTCCCTCTTCTCTACCAGCCCAAGGATCCTCAGCTAGTCTTGGGAAGACTGGGTGGGGGGAGGGAAGCTTCTAAGTCTTCCTCTAGTCTCTTTCCAATATATTATTGCGACATAACCTCTATGGCCAAGCTTTTCAGAGACCTTCATTTTTTATTCTCAGGAGTCCTTTCTTCTCCAAACAAAACTTAACTCTTAAGATCAAAAACTTTGCTTCTAAAACTGTCATTTTTTGATGTGGATTTCAAAAGCCTATTTTGGAAGTAAAAAAAAAATACAGCTTTTTTTCCTTTGCTTTCTTTGCTTTTCTATGGACATGCCTCCTGCTTATGCTGCTCCCTGCCTAGAATGCCCCTAATTCTCCACAAGGCAATGTAAAGACCACCAGCTGATCAGAAAGCCCATACATAAGACAGTGTGAAAAAGAAAAACTCAAAGTTTAATATCTCAGGATGTTACACTACTGTAATTCCATAGTATTTAGGAGAATAGCACTGGAAACAAACAAGCCTGACATTTACTCTAACATTTACTAATATGATATCATTGGCAATTAACTTCTCTGTGCTTATTTTATCATCAGTAAAAGAAGAAAGTAATAGTACTCACTTCTAACTGCTACTGTGAAGATTAAATTATTATGAAGAGCTTCACCAAGATTGTCCCGTCCACACCACTCAATAAATGGTAATTTTTATTATGTACCATGTGTTTGACAATTTTGTTCTGCCTTAAGGTATACCTAATATCATTAGTCTTTATTATTTAAATATATATATATATATTTTTTTTTTTGCTAAGGAAGATTCACCCTAAGCTAACATCTGTCCCAGTCTTCCTCTCTTTTGTATGTGGGTTGCTGCCACAGCATGGCTGATGAGTAGTGTACATCCATACCCGGGATCCGAACCTGTGAACCTGGGCCACCAAAGTGGAGCACACTGAATTTAACCACTAGGCCATGGGGTCAGCCCCCAAATCTATTTTATTTTTATTTTTTTTTATTGAGGTAACACTAGTTTATAACATTATATAAATTTCAGGTGTACATCATTGTATTTCAATTTCTGTGTAGACTACATCGTGTTCACCACCCAAAGACTAATCCTTACACATGTGCCCTGTCGCCCCTTTTGCCCCCCACTCCTTCCCCTCTGGTAACCACCAATCTAATCTCTGTGTCTATGTGTTTGTTTGTTGTTGTTGTTGTTGTTGTTTTTATCTTCCACTTATGAGTGAGATCATTTGGTATTTGACTTTCTCCATCTGACATCACTTAGCATATCACTTTCCTTGTATATAAGCCTTCTCTTCCCAACTAGATTTTAAATTTGTTCACTATTTTCTCATCTGTAAAACGAGAATAAGAATAACTTGCCTTGTGAAGTTGTAAGCATTAATAAAGGTGGTTATGAGTACTTAGTCTCACTGAAGAACAGAGAACAGTAGCCATAACTTTTATACCCCTTATGGGCAAAAACCAAGTGCCCAAGAAACTCATCTATGAGTTTGGTTACATACAAGGAAAGCAGTAGGTGTAGGAGATACTGTCAGTGCCCCCACTGATATCTAGTGACTGCCATTTCAGGGTGCTCTGGATGACTTCTTCCTGCATCTCTGGGTCTCAGGGTTTTTTCTAGAGCTAATTAAAGCCATTCTGTTCACCTCATGGCACGCTGAATGAGCCAGGGAATTAATCTCCTCCATCCCCCAGCAGCTTCCAACCAATGACTGAATGAACATGGTGCCTCAATACCTCAGCTCCCTCATTGCTTGAACAGAATAATTCTGAAATATGTTTTTATACCATTTCCCAGAGTTTCTCCTTAGAATCAGCCTCAGTTATTCACTGTGGTAAATGGCTAATAACATGTCCTTTATTGGCTGCCTTCCTTTCTTGAATTTCTCCCACTCTTCCCCCACCAGCACTCTTTGCTTCCCCCAAATAACCTCCCTAAATTCAAATTCTGGAAAACCCAAGCTAAGATAGTAGGGGCTTCTATATGTATTGGTCGATTATTCAAAATCTTCCACAGGGATGTAGTCCCACATTTATCTCCAAGTATGGTGATGCTAGTGAATAAGGTGGTTTAGGGAAAAGAGACAGACTAACACTTCCTAGTCAGAAGATCTGGATTTGGTTTTGGCTTTAACTTAACTAGCTGTCTGACCCTGTGCTATGGATTGAATGTTTGTGTCCCCCCAAAATTCATATGTTGACACCCTAATCCCCAATGTGATGGTATTTGGAGACGGGGCCTTTGGGAGGTAATTGATTAGGTTATAAGGGTGGAACCTCATGATAGGATCAGGTGCATTTATAAGAGACAGGCGAAAGCTTGTTTCCTCTCTCTCTCTCTCCCTCTCACTACGTGAGGACACAGAGAGAAGACAGCTGTCTACAAACCAGGAAAGGAGAGGGTTCTCACCAGAACCCGACCATACTGGCACCCTGATCTCAGACTTCCAGCTTCCAGAAACGTGAGAGAATAAATTTCTATTGTTTAAGCCACCTAGTCTATGATATTTTGTTAAAGTCTATGGTATTTTGGTAAAGCTGCCAAAACTGGCAAAGACACCTTGAGAAAAGTTTTCAACACTCTGAATTTTAGTTTTATGGTCTGTAAAAATGGGACTAACAATAACATCTGTGCCACAATGCTATTCTGAGAATAAAATGAGAAATTGTATGTGTTACTATTGCACTTGCTGGGCATGGCAGGGAACAGAAAGTTGAGCAGACAGGGGTCTTGCCCTGAAGATCCTCCAGGACAGTGTAGGAGAAAAGACTCATTCCTAAGAAATCGCAATACAAATCCAAAACAGCATGCGCATTTGAAGAAGCACAGATAAAATATAAAGAAAGTCCAATTCAGGGAAACGGCTATGACCTTCAACAAGTCTGCCATCTAGTTCAACAAGGAAAACAAGTGTGTAGACTGCCCAACTAGCACTCCTTCTAGAGAATTTCTTAGCACTCTCCTGGCAGCTATGCTCTGAAGCCCCACACTACTTTGGATATACTTTTGTTACAGTACTTTTCTCACTGCTTTGCATTTATTTCTTTGGAAATTCATCTTCCCCCGGAAGTTAACAAGCTTCTTCAGGTCAGGTCTACTAGGTTCTGTTGTTTTATATATGCAACCCCCTCAACCTCCCACCAGGAAACTTATCACAATATCTGGTACACAATAGTAAATCCTAAATAAATGCTGTTGAAACGTGAACTTGACTCTTTATCCTGCCAGGTCTGAAATATGTAACTTTAGAACAATTAAGAAATATGTAACAATTTAGAACACATCTTCATTTTTCTGAATATTGCTTCCCCACGATTTCTCTTCCAGGAAATATCTTAACTGAGGCATTGAGCACTGTAAAACAAATGGGCAGTAAGTATTACCTTCTACCCCCTTGGTGATGGTCAGGAGATCAGGAGGCATTTCCCCTGAAGAGTGTGTTAAAAGGACCTGACCAAGTGTTGGAGGGAAAAAGGCAGCATCAGATCCAGACTCAGCCACAAGGCGAGGGCACAGTTCCCTCTAAGAACTGAGATTTCCTTCACTTTCAAAAAGCAGATAAATAATTGTGACATATCCACAAAACCAGGCTGAAATCATAAAAATTTCATTACTTTATCAGCTTGGAGCTAAAGCATCAAAAACTATAGTCAGCGCTAATCTACTTCTCTCTGCTTTTAAGTGCTGCCTCAAATAGCCTGGCAAAAAGCCCAAAAATGGAAATTAGTTGTTCAGATTAATTCCCTTCACCAGAAAAGATCCTTGTACTGTATTTAAAACAGGACAGGGTACCATGGTTCTTTATTGACAGGACAATTACTCTAAGAAGACAGAACTTAATGTAAGCCAGTAACTCCTGAAGCTACTTAATGAGGAAAAATCAAGAGATATGTACTGATCCAAATAGAATATAATCTGCACGAAGAAATCCATGCTTTCTAGCATCGCCTCCACATAGTTCTTCCTCTGTGCCACTCCTATCCAGAAGTTCCATCTGATGTGTCAGAAGCTCATCAAAATCCACTGGTACCTTATCTTGTTATCTTCCCACCTTAACCTTGACCTTTCTTCTATATTTTTAATCTAGATAAAAGATCTCACCAGTCCATGCACACCAGGACAAGCCAGAAACTTGAGAACATCATTAATTCCTTCTTAGTCACCCCACCACCACTCTTCCCCCCAACACACACACATTCATTGGTTGCCAAATTCTGTGAATTCTCCTTCCTTCATGTCTTGCAAATCAGTTCCTTTGCTTCACCCCTGCTGCCCCATCTTTATTCCAGCCCCTTATTTCTGGATTTCCTGCAACCAGTCTTCCTGGCTGTAGTCCATCTGCCCGCTCCATACACACATGGCTTTTGGCTGGCTTTCCAAAATACAGCTCTGATCATGTCACTCCCTGATAAAAATCATTCAATGGCAACCAACCCCATTCAGCATTAAAGTTAAAGACCCATACCCCTCCTCACCTCTAGCCATGCCGAACTAAGGATGATTACTCACCTTCCCAGTTTTCTCACTGTTCTCAAACTTTGCAAATGCTACTCTTGTGTCCTTGGTTCATAATGAGCCCCACCCATCATGTGAAGCTAATATCTAGTCCCTTATTGGGACTTGGTTCCAACCAGAACTCCTTGGGCAAGGGATGCTCTGATATCCCTCCCTTCAAAACACACGTGTGTGTGAGTGTCCACACACACACACACACACACACACACATACCTGCTCCCACAACGCCTGGGCATTGTTGGCTCACCGCATATATCACAGTACATTATTATTCCCCTTTGAGTCACAAGTCTCCCTAACAAGACTATGTCCTCTGCAAATGTCTTGGGATCTCCAGAATCTGACATAGTTCCTGTCTCTGAGTAACCACTCAGGACATGCTTGTCAAAAAAAAAAAAAAAATGAGCAGGACGAATGAATGAGGCCATAGCATATTTCCCATTCTGTGATGGATGATCTGTGACGGATAGGTCCCAGATCTACTACTCAGTAACAATCAGGCTGTAATCAGAGCAGTTTAATCAAGTGAACACATCGAGTAAACTTCCCAAATAAAACAGCCCCCAGGGAGCTCTCCCCTCAAAGTGGGTACCAAGTGGTTCACAACTGTTTCATGAATCTTTTCTGGTCTTCTCTCTCAAGTTTAAACTACCCAAGGGCAGCGACTGACACCCATTCATTCAACAAATATCTAACAAATATTAACAATGTACCAGGCAATAATACAACTAACCCTTAAGCAGTACTTACTGTGCATGCACTGGGTTAAGCAATCTCCATTATGTTTTTAATGTTGCTGTAGGTAATGGACTAGGGACTAGATACATAAACAACTTCATACCGCATGGGAAACATTCCACCTAAGCATTCATTCAGTATCTTTTCCAACAAACATTTATTGAACGTTCACTATGTTCAAAATCTTTTAAGTGTATCAAGGCATTTTCTTGAGGTAGGCATCTTTATTTTATCAAAGAAGAGACTGAGACACAGAGAGATCAATTAATTTTCACAAATCCTACAGCTGAGAAATGGCAGAGCTGGGATTTCAGTTCAGGTAGCTGGCTCCAGAGCCCGTTTTTTCAACCACTAAACAAAACCACCTCTCACTCATTGCCTCAAAATAATAACAATGGTTATCTCTGAGTGGTGCCAGGAAGAGCGGGTTTTTTTTGTCACTTTCTAATTTTTCTTTCTTTTTTTTTTTTTTTTTTGCTTATTCATGTTTTCTTGTTTTTCTACATTGAGCCATGTAATCTGGAGCATAATTTATAACAGGAAAAAAACTGGCTGACCGTGCAGTGAAAACAGTTGCTACATTATAGAGAAAATGCGCAGAGGGATAATAAAATGCTAATGTGATGAGCTGTCTAAAATCAGCGTGAGTCCACTTCCAGACTCTCCACTGATGGACACTCGGGGACAGCAGCCCACTTCCTGTGCTGCCAGCTATCCCAGCCATAGCCACAGCCAATAAAGATGCCACTGTAATTTAAACGCTTAAAAGATCTCTTCATGAATTTAGAAAGAGACGTGATCAAGAATAAACAGGAAAACCTGGTGGTTGGGCTGTTTTCTTAGGAGGAAACGAGAACACGATTTCCAAGAGAAAACATTCACGTTCAAGTTCAGCTGTCAGCACAAGGAATAAGCGCTAGGTGCCCCACACTATGTTGTGTAGCCTGGAGTTGGCAGATCCTCTCTTTGCTCTGTCTTCTGGGTGTCTGCAGAAATCTGGGTCACTCAATCACATGGCTGACCCACATTTACAGAAACCGAGCCTTCCCATCCTATTAGAAAAACAGCAGCTCTGTGGAAGCAAGCTTCATGAATAACTAAATTTACAGAGAAGCCCGTTTTAATTAGCTAGAGAAGAGGAACTTCACTCCTCCTTCCAGACAAAGCCAATACTGATTTCTCTACGTCGGCACGTCTGTAAACAGCTCCCTGTCTCTTCCATTGCACTGATTAGTCTACTTTAAATTCCTTCTGAATATCATTAACTTGCTTCCTCTACTTTTTTAATCTGTACATCAGAAGGGCAATGCTTTTGAACCAGCAATTTTCGAGAGATGAAGGCAGTGAGTGATCTCCCAGATGCCTGGTACTCCAGCTTCTGTATGTGCTTAAATTCCGTTTGCTTCAGATTATCACAATGAATCACCACATCATGGGCTGGGGGGCTGCGGGAGGAATTAGCTTAAATGAGTTGTGAGTCAAAGTTCTTTTCTGTGGTTTCACGGTCAGCATTCTGAGACACACATGTTCCTACTACTCTCTTTCCTTTTTCTAGGAATAAACCCTTTGAGAAATACAGTTTTGTCATTCAAATGTGCCACAAGAATTTCCCTTTCTCTTTCAGGCAGCCACCCTCTACCTGTTTCCTCCCAGATAAACAAGAGAAACAGATCAGGGCCATTTAGCAATATGGGAGGAGGGGGCATGCAGATGGGAAATCCAGGGATGATCAGTTTGAAGCCTTTGGAGATTTTTACAAGGAAATGCCCATCTCTGCACCCTTCCCCAAAATCACTGCTTCAAGGTTAAATGATGCCCCCCTCCCCACTCTGCTTCCTATCACAAAAAGAGGGAGGCTGGTATTAACGACTTATCACATTTATGTCTGCACAGGGTCCTGCGGGGAGGGGAATCCTCTCTGTAAAATGCACGTGGATTTCTTTGTTAGGCTATAGTGACTCCTGGGAAGTATATCTTACAATCTGAGCGTTCCAGATGAAATAACCAAAGAAATTTTTCGGTTCAAATTGATATCTTTCGATGAGCAGGAAAAGGGGTAGCATGCCAAATTAATCACATTGTTCTTTCCCTTTTTTTAAATTTAATTTTCTCTTCTCCTTTCTTCTTTCCTTTTTAAAAATGTGTTTGCTAAGCTGGTGGATCAGGGAAATTCTATAGATCTGGCATAGCTGGATGTCAGCAAGGCATTTGACAAAATCTCTCATGAGATCCCAGAGGACAAGATAGGGAAAATGTGGGCCAACTGACAAGCGAGGGAAAGGGGTTTATAACTGATTGAATTTCAGTACAGACAAAGCGGTGTCAACCTGGAGAGACTGTCTCCAGTGGCTTGCCTCAGGGCTCTGAAATCAGTCTTGTATCTGTCAAAATTTTTCCTAATGACTGGGATTAGGTCATGAACATCTCACCAAATTTGCATCTGACTCAAAACTGGGAGGAACAACAAATACGCTGGATGACAATGTGAGGCCCAAAATGACTTCAATAGGATAAACAGTGTTTCTCCAAGTGTGGTCTGCACACCACCTGTATCAGAATGTTCTGGTTTAAAATGCAGATACCTGGCCCACCCTACACCTGCTCACTCCTGGCAGACCACTCTTTAAACACTGAACCAGAACACGGTCACTTGAAACAGTAGATCCTGACCTGCAGTTTGGTGTGTCTGTGAATATCCTTCCCAATACATAATGAAAAAAGGCTGGCACACTATGGCTATCTCAAGATTAGCAAAACCTGAAGGAAGAAAAAACCTCCAGAAAGTTGTTGCTTTTTGTTGTTGTCGTTTGTTTTAACTCAGAGAAAGACCAAGCAATATCTCTTGAAATGAATTCAAGCTGGAGGCTGATAGGCATCGAGGTGGTGGCAGAAGGATCAGAGCCAAATGGCACTCAGGTAGATTGGAGGAATGTTCCAGATCAACACTTAGGGGTCCCTCTTGTGAGTCAGAACCTCATAAGATCTCCCTCAGTAAATGGAAGGTTCTGTTCCAGGTGCCTTCCTGGGAGAGAGCACCTCGGCAGGTAATTCCATTAGCTTTTTCACTTTAATGACAACCAGATTTACCAAAGGAAAACTGAAGAAAATATTGAACAAAGAGCAATGTAAATATTGCTTGTTCCTGAAAATGACACTCCAGCTGACCCCCCACTAAGAGTTTCTGTGATTTTTATGTTTTAAATACCGACACTACAATCCACTTCTAAGGGCCAGTTTAAGACTCATGCAACTTTCAAACTTGAGGAAATTAAAAATACATGTGAAGCCATGTCTTTTTACTATTAAATACTGGAAGTCAATATTAAATCAAAGGAAAATCCAACTCCTGCCCCTTAACATGAGGCGTTTTCATCAAGTCCGCTGTCTCCTAACATGATTTGAGCCAACGAGTTCGATTTTCTCCTTGATATTCTGGCATTTTATGAGATCTGGCCCTCTAAAAGTAACTAACGCTGCAATAAAGAAGCTACAAAAACTCAAGAAGCAAAATTCCTGCTGAAAGTACGCAAACTACCCTCCAATGTTTGAGAAAAAGGCAGCAACTCATGTTTCCTTCATTCTCTCTTTAACGCCTGGTACACTTACCTTCTCATAATGAATATTCAATGTTTCAAAAATATTTCCCTTTAAGAAAAAAAAAAAGGAAAGGTGTACTTAAAATGGGAGATTAATCCATAAATTTCTCAGACTGTTACCAGGATTTACAAAAAAAAAAAAGGAAAAGAAAATACAATTTTAAAATGAAAAAATCAATAGTTGATCAATTAATTATCTTTCAGCTATCTTGCTATCTGCTTAAACCAACATATGTGGGTTTACTTCTCAAAAGTCAGATCAAAGGTGCTTTAGAAAATTAACATCTTTCTCTTATTACTAAAGGGATGATAAAGCAAGATGTGGTTTTATTCTTGAAACTCACCTCTCGGATTTATGATAACATAAAAGAAATCCTGTCCCTAAGATTCCACCTCCTCTTTTAACATTAGGGTAATTGAATCATGTTGCATCCCATTCTTTAAAACAAACACAGAAGATAGAAAACAGATGGGTGGGTGGCTGCCAGGTGCTGAGGAGAGAGGGGAATGGGGAGTGACCGCTTAATGAGTATGGGGTTTGGAACTAGATAGAAGTGGTGGTTGTACAATATTGCGAATATATTAAATGCCATGAACACTTTAAAATGGTTAATTTTATGTTATGTAAATTTCACCTCAATACAACAAAAAACAAAAACAAAATCAGGAAAATTCCAAGGTTTCCCTAGGGACATCATCCTATCAGCAGCTCACTGACAGAGAGACGTCGACTGGGGGTGTGAGGGCATGGAATGAGAGTCTATATTCCAGCACCCACTCACGGAAATGTGACCCTATATCTTCCCAACCTACAAAAGAATTCTAGCTGCTAAACTAAAGACCGAAGTGTCTCCAAAAGGGACTCTCTCAAAGAGAGCTGGCCAAAGGGTGAAGGGATCTGAGTTTTGCCTCAGCTCGACGAAGAGAGCTAAATTATGCTACCTGTGTACCCTTATCGCTGAAGTGTGGATAATTATGCCTCACAGGATAGTTGTGAATGTTACATGGGCACCACCTCACATGATGCAGCACAGTCAACATGGTTTCTTTTGGGGTGTTCAAAAAAGAAGAAAAGAAACAGCTGTATAAACTACAGTTGACAGATCAAGCAGTGAGCCAAGCCTGGATGGAAAAGGATGATAGGGGCCTGCAGAACCAATTAAGGACCACAGAATGCTGAGGGCCATGGAATACTGGAATGTTCATATACCAGGTCCAAACTCTTCATTCCAGGCATTAGTGAGAGGCACAGTAAATATCAAAGGTCAACCACAGTGGGAATTTTGAAGATAAGAGACACTTACTCTGTGTGACAGGTACATTCACATTTGCTTTCAAATTTAACCTTCCCCAAACATAACCCCTATTATAAAGTTTAGCACCAATTATCTTGAGAACAGAACCTCACCTGTAACATTTTGTTCTTAGCTTCATTAAATACACACATACACACAGAAAAATCTGATTACATGATGGCATTCCAACCCAACACGTCATCAAGCAATAGCACTATCCATCTTGTCTCTCATAGTTATGTCCTCCAAATGTTCTTCCAGTTTGTGACCTAACCAGCCCCTTTAAGCTGGCCTTCGACCTCACCTAACCTCACAGTCCCATTCTGGGACATCAATCTTCCAAAACCCGGCCTGATTCCTTGTCGAGTTTCTTCCTTCCTCACATGTTTAGAACTAAGAATCTCACATTCTTCTGCTCTGAAGGCACTAATCTAGTCATTTTAGCAACTCTGAACCAGTGACAAACATAAAGTTCAAACCCAAACAAAAAAAGTTTGATTTTTTTCTAGTACTTAGGATGTTTTTGATCACATCTGTGAAGATTCTGGCCCTGAATATGAACAGATGAGGAAGCCAAAGCCAACAGCTGACCTGCAAACCTTTCTCTCATTTGTTCACAAGAATCTCCCAACTATCAGAACATGAACTGTCTGAGTCCAACGTTTCAGGCTTATTTCTCATCTATAGTCCAGCAAAGTGATTTTGGCAAAGGCAAAGACAGAATAATCTACCTTGGTCTGGGTTACCACCAAATAGTCTTAGAATTGCCTGGTATGTACAAAAGAGATGATTTTCTGCTCATGGGGACCGTTTTCCTGGTCCCATCAAACAGGGTAACTCCATCAAAAGTAGCATATGCTACCTGCCAGAAGGAAAACGAAGTCATGGCTTGGTAAATGCAGAAACATTTGATAACTGAATACTTTCGTGTTTCAAATTTATGAATGTTTGATGGTTTGGGGCAGGTGCTACCGAGTACCAGTAATGGCCATTACATTCCTTTTGGAATAAGGAAGGCTGAAATAAATATATAAGGAAGCCAGACATTGTGCTCTGTGCTGTATATAAAATAACTCATTTAGAATATAGTACAAAATCAGTTGTGGAGCAAGCTTAAAACTATGCTTTCCCAAGGAGAAAGACAGAATATTCCCTATTGAAAAAGAAGATGGAATGCAGGAGAAGACAGAATATTTTTAAAGAAGTCAGAGAAGTGTTGCTTACAGAAGCTTATGGACAGGAGGACAGTTGGGGGGATGACAAAGCCAAAGAGCTAACTTGGAAAACACTCAAGTATTTTTGCAAACTAATACCAAAAGAGGTCAAAGCATATAAAATAGAAATTAAAGGACTTGAGAATGAAGATATTCAAAAAATCTTTAAGAGAATGGTGAAACTTGAGGCCCTTGGCACAGTCGAAATAGCACAGAACATCTTATATAAAACACTGCTGCCTGAAATGAACCCAAAGTTCCAACCAGGGTAAGAGAGGCAGCACCTGAAGGGGTGCAGAGGGGCTGGGTGACCTGAAGTTACCTACAATCGGTTTGTGGGGACTTACTGAGAGATAGAGAGGAGGGATGCTCAGAATAAAGTCCTCCAGATAATAGAAATACAAAGAGTCAGCCTAAGAACTGGTTGAGAGAGCAATAAACTCATTATAAGAGAAGAACAAGCCAGGTAACAAAAAAGCACTCAAAATCAGAGATGACTGCACTTATAAGAAAGTGACAGACAGGTTTGTGAACATTTTGTTGGCTCTGTTAGCATAGGGAGAAAGAAGCCATAAATATAAGCTAAAAACCCTACTTGAGGTCAATGAGACATAGAGAAAATTATTGAAAAGTCAAATATATTTTTAAATGTAAGCTATTATCATTATTTTGTCACTACCTTAAATGGCTGGAAAAAAAATAAGACACAAACTCCAGTATTTGCAGTGAAGCTCCTCGTAGATCATCCGTGCCTCAATTTTCTTCATCTACAGATATATTGCTCAAAGCTTTGAACTACCAAAGAACAAAAAAGGTAATGGAACAAATCTCCACATGCTCAGAGAAGAAGTTGATGGCCGGAAAACATCTCTCCCTCATCTCATCCAACCTTTGGAAAGGAATGAGACATAGATGCAGAGCTGCCATTGGATGTACACAACCAGCCCTTCCGTCTCTTCCTTTCCTTCTGAAAATACCTACTGAGCAGTGATCATATGCCAGGCTCTGACTGGGTGAGGCATAGGACACAATGGCACATCGGAAATAAATTCCACCTTCAAAGAGCTTACAATCACGCAGAAGGAATGAGACAAATACAAAACTGACGCTGAACCAAGATTAAAGTATTGCCAATGGGTACAAATTCAAGCTGGGCCAGTACACCCGCATCTCAGGCATGCTCCGCAATTCTAACCAAACCAGCTGATCTCACAGAGGTAGTTGGAAACAGATACTTTGGAAAAGTTTTATCACTTGCTCTCTGGGCAGCTGAACAGAATCAGCTGGAAAAGTTTTATCACTTGCTCTCTGGGCAGCTGAACAGAATCTTAACACAGGCAGAATATAGAACACACAGTCTAAATATGGTTTAAAATAATTGGAAAACAGTTTTTATTTCCTAGGTATATGTGGGGCACAGCTGGATTTTTAAAAATTATTTTGTTACAAACAATTAAGTTTAACCACCGGCAATAACTCCTGTTCCTGGTTGAGTGTTCCTGGAAGAAAAATATAATCAGACTTTGAAGACAGATCATTCAAATTGTTAGTCTCAAAAATTATACATTCATAAACACAAAAAGAGGCAGTATGATATGTTGGAAAGAGGAAGTATTTGGGCAAGTCAACAAACCTCCCTGTTTTTCTCATTTATCTCATTTATAAAATGCGGAGAGGGTAGATAACTCACAGAGTACCTGTAACAATAAAATAAGAAGACACATACAACAATATTTTTAAAACTCTTTATCATTATACCGTTATATGTTCTCCTTCAGGTTGCTGTATGCAACTACAGATGATGGTCATAAAGATCTGTTCCTACACAGGAGCTCTTGTTGGGTTTCAATCATTTCTTCACATTCATACATGTGCAGAATGCACAGCTTTGAAAATTTGTACCTCAATGTTCTTAAGCCTTTAAAGCTGTTTCCAAATGAAAGTCATCTTTTTAAGGTCCACTGAAGGGAATTTACACTGTATTTATAGCCTGGACATAATCATTACCTTCCAATAGAAATGAGTCATTAAATAAAAAGCAATTTTCACCCATGAGCTCTTAGGATATATTTGCTTACTTATGGAAATCCAATAGCTTCTTGCTCAATCTTTTCTGCATTTTTCAGTACAATTATTTGGGGTTCACATGTCTGTTCAAGATTTGCCAAATCAGAGAGACTCAGAAACACTAAAAGACACAAAACAATAACAACAAACACACAAGCAAACAGAAACACATTCATTATCCAAAGTGAGAGAGTCTAGGATCCATTTGAGAGGGACAGAGAACTTCTGATCTTTATTCAGCTTCTGATTAAAAACCAAAACGCAGCAGGGCTGCTGTTTCCAACATCTTTATTAAGAATCACATGCGCCGACTAGGAAGTATTCCCCTGCAACAGAGAGAAATCTTGAGAGTGACAGGCCATCTACTCAAACCTGGGTACCAAGCTCTGCATGTTAAGTGAGCATACGGGGTCCCCGGAATGATTAACTATTTGCTTGAGAGCCAACCGCACATGTGTGATTCCCATACGGGTTGTTTTCCCACTGTAGCTCCGTCTGCCTGAAACCAGAATTGGTATTAGACAAAGCAAACAATTTAATTTTACTAAAGGGCTGGAAATTCGACCTCACAGCTGGAGAAACTGCATTGGTTTGATCAGAACAAAAGAATGCCAAATCCTCTCTGTCCCATCCACCCCCAGCTAAGTGGTTTGGCCATTCAATCCCAGCAGAGACTTTTCAACATCCCAGTGTTCCCCCAGGGAAGCTGGGGTACAGAGGGGCATCATTTTGTGTCACTGCCAGGAGCCACAGGGGCTGGTTTGTGTATGTTTGTGTTTTTCATAGCTCCTAAATATTTTATAACAACAATGCTACTGTTTCTCATTTTAATGTCTAGCGTTTTAATGTTGGGTTTATTTATCTTACCCAAAACAACATAATAATTGCAGAGTAGAAAACCACTTTGGGAAAAGGAGTGTTTGCATGTGCTAATGATTTAATTTAAAGAGTTCTGTGACTAAAAACTGAAGATGTGTGATTCAAAAAATGTGCTCTCATCTTGGCTTCAAATGTTAGGTATGACGTTTTTAGGTCAGTAAACAACAGAATGTGAAATACTAAGTTGTAAATACCATAAAGGATGGTCGGAAAAAAACTTCCAAGCAAAAAGGTCACACACAGTCAACCCTAGCATCAGCCATTCTAGTAAAAGGTGATCTCTGCTTACAGCCAAGTCAGTAACTCCACATCTCAGTAAGAAATAAGGTTGACGATGACAACCTAGGGCATCAAAAGCATCTTCTGATCATCAAGACAGCTCTGAGCAATACAAGTCCTGGCTTCAAGGCTCAGCTGTACTACTGGCCAGCTGTGGGGCCGTGGAAAAGTCACTTCATCTCAATAAGTCTCACCTTCTTCAAATGTCAGTGCAGGGCATCAGGCTAAAAGTGCTCCCAAGAGTCCCCAGAGAGCTTTTAAAAATCCAGTTCGATTATAATTTTAGCAGAAAGTATATTAAATTACTCCAATTCTTTAAAAATTAGTAATTTAGGTATAGGGTGTATGTGTGACTATTTTATTAAACAAGACAACACACTTTCACTTTTCCTGCATGCACGCCTTATCCTCCCAACTAGAATGGAAGTCCTCTAAGCAGGGGACCCAGCTCCACACCCAGCAGCTAGGACATCACACCCGACACAGCAGTTGCTCAATCTGATGAGTTTAAAGACCAAACGTTTGATAATAATGAAAGTACAATTGCTGTGAATTAGTATCCAGAAGAAAGATGGGAAATATGCATACAATTAACCAGGGAGGAGGTAGTGAAAAAGTTTTTCCTCTTTTGGTGTAGACATGTTGGAGTTAAAGGTGAGATGGGGTAGATTTACATTAAGACTTTTGATTCACTAGAAAATACTTTTAAACAAGCTACTTCCGTATTTAACAAATCTGCATTTACAATTGTGTCTTTTAAATTACATTCTTCCTGCAGTTTATAGTGGTTTTGTTAATCACAAAGTGTAGTTATCTGAGTTTGTCTGTGGCAATCAACTGAGTTTGCTCCCCATCTCTCTTGCCTTCCTCTAAGTTGAAATAAACAGTTTACAAATCTAAAATTCCTTCAGGACTTTATCCAGAGGGCACCTTCTTAGTCAGGCCTTCTTTGGAACCCACCACCATCTGTACACTTTCTTTCTTCCTTACTTGCATTATTTTTCTGGTTAGCACTTAAACCCATCTAATATATTACATCTAACATATACACATTTTACTATCTTGATTATTATATACTTCCCCATTAGAATGTTCCAAGGATAAGCATTTTTGTCCATTTGGCTCACTGGTCTAACTCAGTGCCTAGAACAATACCTGGAAGATAGTAGGTACTCAGTATGTATTATATGATATATAATAACATATATACAATAATATCAATATATACCATATTATAACATGTCTATAACATATAAAACATTATATGATGTATATTATGTTATTTTATATTATATTTTATATTATAATTGTGTTTATATTATATAATGTATTATGTATTTGTTATATTTAATACATATTATAATTAGCCTACATTATCTGTTCATCATATTATATATTATGTGCTATAATATATAATGTATATTATAATGAATGATTGAATATAGCAGATATTGCCTCTAAGCTATTAGCAACAAGGCACCTGAGAAAATGGGACGCGCAGGGTAGGAAAGGGGTGGCATTTTTCTAAGAGACCCAAACATGCTGGCCCCCGGAGCAGTGTGTGGTCAGGAGCAAGGGCTGTGGAGTTAGATGATGTGAATTGAAACCTTGGCTCTGTTACTCTCTAGCTTTGTGGAATCGGGCAAGTTATTTAACGTATCTAAACTTCAGTTCCCACACGCATCAATCTGGGGTACTGAGAGTACCTGCCTTGTAAGTTCAATGTGAGGATTGAATGAGCTCAAGTACATGAAACACCCTGCAGAGTATCTAGCAGATAGCAAGCTCTCCATGAGTGCTGGATGATGGTGGTGATCGTGCTATCAGGAGGATAATGCAGATAATTACTATATTGTGACCAGGAATGGAGATGGGAAAGTAAGTTCAGCAGATAAAACTCGCACAAAATCTTCAACCTCTAGTCTCTCTTCTACCTCTCTCTGCATTTCTAGCCCGTGAATTCATGCACATACATTTGATAAAATAGAGCTCAGACGTTGGATGCTCACAAGAAAGAAGTATTAAAAAGATGTTTTGTCCACATCAATCCAAGAATACAAAGTGCTGGCACTTTCCCCCTTGTAGTTCTAAGCAGTCTAAGGTCCAGAGAAACGGGTATCAAAACACCTTGACAAATCAGAGCCTTTGGAAATGTGTCATTTTGTGTAGCTCAGTTTTCTAAGCAGTTGAGCATCCGCCCAGGTAGGCATCACAATTCTATAGGTTGTGTTTTGCTTTGTTTAGGTTTTGTTTGTTTGTTTTGATGAAAAATTTTTCCTAAATACATTGCAATTCTCTGCTCAGACCCAGTCTGCACACCACCAAGATCCGCTCAGCCCAGCCTGCTCCACTGCCCCGCAGGCCTCGCTGTTCACCAGCTTCCGGACAGGAATTCCCGCTGCTACAACAGAAAAAGGAGTTCCCCACAGCACTGACTGACAAGAGAGACGCAACACGTAAGCACAGACCAGATGGTACCCACAAAGTACTGGCTTCCTCACCAGTTGCCCAGGTATACCAAACACAGCCCAGAAGAGTTGGGGAGCTAATGCTCCAGGCGGTAGATCTGACTACCAAGAGGTCAAAAATGGGAAACAGCCAACAGAAAAATTGCTTGCCCTTCCCTCCAGCGCCAGGTTGAATGGCCGAAGATGCAGTGGTTCTATGTGGTCTCCCTGGAGATATGTAGAGTGACTGAGAAACAGGCTAGGTTTTGTTGTGAAACTGTGACCAATTTAATAACGTAGCAATTTATATGTGGTCTCACTTACTTCTGGGCTGGCTTCCTTTTTTGCCTCATTCTTGTTCCCCTGGGATTGTACCCTTAATAAAACATTAGCAAGTACTGCAACTTTCGCCTCAGGCTCTGTTTTCTTCCGAACCTTGGCCTCTACAATGATTGGGACTCTTCATTATAATGATCAGCTATTACACTGTGTGGTAATGAAGTGATGGGCTCCCTTTGAGTTTCAGCCCTTAAGGAGATACTTAGGGCTGTTTATCCAGAAAGTGTCTGAGGTGTAGTGATTAAGAGTTCAGGCTCTGGTGTTGGCCTGTTTCCTTCAAATCCCAGCTCCATCACAAGCTATAAAACCTTGGACAAGTAATTTAAAATCAAGCTTTTGTTTCCTCATCCATAAGATGTGGATAATAAGAGCATCTACCTCATAGAATCCTTGTGAAAAGTGGATGAGTTCATACCTTTTAATGTCTGGCACATAATAAACAGGCAACGGACGTTAATTATTTATTTCCCTTGCTGACTAACAGGGTTATTATTTCTTATTGTCGTTAGCATGCCTTCTGATAGCAATATTTCTGCTTTGCAATTTCTAAAATACTATAGGATTACATATCAAGAAGTCTAGCTTATTAGAATTGTGTACAAAGTAAAACTAAATAAAGTCTAGGTTAAAACACAAAAGTTCATGTAAAATCAGGGCATATTCTTTTTAAAGGCTATTTAGGAGACTCCCAACAGCAATTTTTGCTTACATCCTGGTTCTTGAGTGTGTGCTACCAAATTATCAAGTTCTAAATTAGCTAAAGTATTATTATACATTTTCGAGTCATACTGTACGACTGTGGAATATAGATTTCTGACTTAGCATTAACACCCTTGAGTACCTACACTGTCTTAGCTCTGAAATGCAAGATCTTGGTGACCATAAATAAAAGTCTCACTCACTCTAATTCTGATTATTTGCCTTTTAGGATAAAATTACCAGACAGATGAAAGGACTACACCTGTGCTTTCAGCAACTAGAACAACGTTTTATGAAATTGTTATCCAAAATTTAATCACTGTATTTTCATTTCAAGGCTCATTCAGTTTAAATATGGTAAATATTCCCTTAGAAGTGTCATCAAGGTGTGGGAAAGGAAATACCTAACTCTACCTAGGTTTGGGGAAAGACGCATGATATGCATGAGGGCCCGGGATCGACATACGTGGAAGCAGACTTTAACCTTATTTTCCATCTCCACAGCCTCATTCAGCATCCCAGGGCCTCATACTGGCTTAAGTATGATATGATATCCCAAGTATAGAATTCTCTGTCAAAGCTGACCTCAAGTCAGTGTTGATTTTTAATAATCACAGGGCTTTATCAAGGTTCCAGTCAATGAAATTAGAAACATCCTACCAATACCAGCAGCCCATGGGGATGAAAATTACTGATTGTGAGATGTGCTACTGATGTGTACATTTCAATAGCAATAAATTAGATTATCTATAATAAATTTTAATCATAAAGTGGAAATTATGGTTAAGTAACACCACTTAATGATTATGGGGAAGCCCCCAAGTCATGCTTTTAGGATACAGATAATGAGTCTAAGAGAAAGAACTCTGTGACAGTCATTAGGACAGCTCTCAAAGGCCCTTTTCATTTGCTTCCAGATCCTGGTATAGTCTTACTAGTGAATTCCCAAATAGTTGTTATAAGAGAGAAGGGGCCCAAGGAACAATACAATTCTCTCACCAGCCAACTGCTCTGAAAAGGCAGTGAGCTCAAGACTCTGTATTTCTTGAACTTGCAAGTTTGTTACTCTTCAAGTGCTGCTTTGGCTACAGAACTTCCAAAACACCTCCTTGAGATACCTGGAGATACCAGAAAGCCAGATCCACTCGCATGCAACCTTGATCTCAGGTCCTTTGCACTGTTTGTCTGCTGGCTCCATAATAACACAAGAGTGACAAAAACCTTAAACCTGATCTAGATGTCACCAGTCTTCAAATCAGAACTAGCCTTTGTGGCTGGGCCCAGCTCAGTCACTCCCTCCAATGACCCTGAAGACTTAATTCTTTCAGAAAAATGTTCATTTACTAACATTGCTGGGCAGGTGCAGATTTCACATGAAGCTTTCAAAGCCGAAGTTTCCAAACCCCAGGGAAGACCCTTGCAATGGTTCATATGGTTATACATTTTTATAAATTTTGCAAAAGTAATATACTTTAACCACAATAATTCAAAACTTCTTTCTCTTTCCCCCCAAAATTTTCTTCAACTATATTTTACATTACCAGGTAGAGTGGCTGTAGGCATTTGAGGGATCTAAGGGAGAATTGAGTTGAGGACACATTTAGTTTGCATTTAGTGGCATCTATCTATGTGGTTCACCATCAGTCCCATGTATAAACAAATTGTTGTTAGCAGTCCCAGTATACGAACGACTTCCAAAAACACTCCTACACTCCCTGCGCTGAGACACCCAGCATTTTAGCATGAAGGGCAGGACCGAACTTGTATCACCATATGAACATATCCCCTGGTGGCCAGCACTAGAATTATGGTGGTGGGAGAGGAGAAACTAGGCTCAAAATGTACAGAGTCAGAAGCTAGTCTGTGGAAAATTCCCCAATCATTAGACACGCAAATTTGTAATTGGAAGATTTGGTTCCTGCATACAGAGTCAAAATCAAAGTTTTCTCCTGGAATACAGCATACAAATTATAAACACACCATGATATTTTCTTTTGTTGATTAGATTCGGAGAAATGGAAATTACTAGACTTTTTTTTGTTTACAGAGCACAGACCTGTAGCAGTATTATTAACAGCCAATATATCTGTAACAGCTCGTATGAGAAAGAAACTTGATAGATTTTTTTGCAAATATGTCACCAATGTAGAAAATATACATAGTAATGCCAGCAACAAGTCGTGGCTCTGGAGAAACATTTGTAAATGCTCAATAATAAAAAACAAATTTCAATCAACCACATTGGAGGAAAACTAAATAATCTTTTTGTACTTTCTATAGAAACAACTACAAAATTGTTGTCTTATGAAGAGACAGTCAAACCAAAAATGCAACCAAAAAACGTAGGGAAAAAATATTAAAGAGGTATGTCACATGTATAATCAACAAAAATATTATATTATTTTCCTGAGTTTTGTGATATTTATGGTGTTTGCTCACTTTCAAACTTATGAGTTACTGTGACTTCTTTCCCCATTCTAAACAAATACAATAATTTTGTAGTCATATCTTTTTATTCTTTTTCTCAAAGCATATAAGGTCCGAGCTTCAAGCCTCACAAAACGTGGATCCATTTCTGGGGTTAGGAATTCCTTGACAATTAAGCCTTTGCCTATACATCATTATCAACTCCCTTTAGTGCTCTAGTTATCTCTCATACTGTCTTGTCTCCCATTGGAATTTGTAAAAATCATCCCACAATGCCAAAGGGCGAAGCTAAGGCCACAATGAACATGATGAATTGCTGGCACAAGGCACTCACGTTGTGTCACTTAAGCATCGCACAGTTTGCAATTACATGCTTTTCTGTCTCTACCACTAGTCCTTGACTTAATCATCTATGCATCCTTTTCAGTGCAAAGCACTGTGCCTACAGGGACTCGGTGCACTATAAACATGGGAACGAGGGAAGGAAGAGGCAGAGGGCAAGAAAAAAGAAAGAAGGGAAGCAGAGAGGGAGAAGAGGTAGACTTTTAAGAAAAAGGTGGAGAAAAAACTATGAAATTGGTTTAAGCTCTATTTTATAGATCTCGAGCATAAACCACAAAGCCTTTACGTTTTTACCATAATATCTTTTAGTGCGTGTGTGTGTGTGTATTTAAAAATCCTCAAATTTTTAGCTTAATTCCTTCAACTTTTATTCACTTTTTGACTCAAAACATTTCATATTCAATGTTATTTTAACCAACATGCTGCTTTTTACAAGTAACTAGAATATTAACTATGTTATGCAAATGAAAATCTGTGAATTTAATCACAAAGAGTGGCCCTAGAGGATCACTAAATCCTCCAGCATCCAATGGGAAAATTTGGAGAGTCCTATTATATTCAGTAACTCATCTACCAGTGCCCAGAATTTAATATAAATTGAATTGAATCCTACACACAACTCTTTGTAGATTCTGCCTGTCGATAAGACATGCTTTCATAAAAACTAGCAAGCTAAAAATACAGACGACAGCCCATTTTCATTTTCATTTCATTTTCTTTTCAATGAAACATTGTGAATGTAGTGGCATCACATAAATATTTATCAAACTCTACAATTCTTCCAAATGCAATGATAAATGAAAGTATCCTTCAATGTGCATACAAAATACCTGCAAAAAACATTTTTAGGAGACTGAAATGACATGCATGCTATCCAAAGTCATGGAGGGCAATAAATTTATCCCACTACCTTCTAAAGAGCCACTAATAGAGGAAGTAATCATTTGATAGTTTTTGCAACCTCTGCTTACTAGACCTCTGAAATCTCCCTGCTTGTCAATTAACAAGAAATAAAAACAATTTAGCATCTCTTAGCACTGGGGAAATAATGACCCTGACACAAAGAGCCAGGTAAGCCATTGAAAACTTCCATTACTGATATAAAAGAAAGACTGATTTCAGAGAAAACACCACACAAATTTTCAGGTTGTTGGCTTGCCACCCTTTTGGATTTCCTCTTTATGGTGGTCCTTATTTTTATCATTTACTAGTTACACAGGGACAATAGCAGCTCAAACTTGATACACAATGAAGACATAATTACAGATTTGAACAACAGTCCTTTATTAAAACCTAAATTGCCTTCAGCCAACAGTTAAGTAAAGGTCAAGAAGAAAGTACCTGCTGAAAATAGTAATAAAAACATGCTGTTCATTATTTTCTAGAAGCTTCTAATCCTCTCTCCCATTTGGCTTACATGACAACTACTAAGTTCATCCGAATGTTGTGAAGTGTTCAGGGCTCCTCTGGGAAACATTATTTTTCTCTCAAATAATTATGATCAAAAGTCTAGAGCTAAGGTTAAAAATCCAGAACCAAGAAAAGTTTCTGCCATCACTCCATCATAATTTTATTCCTCTCCTTTGCTTGCTCTGGTCCCAAGGGGAAATTTTAAGGGCAAGCTTGGACCAAAATTCAAGGAATCTCTTTTGACTTAGATGGGTGGAGATAAAAATATCACCTCCAAAGAAGAATGAAGATGGGGAACGCTATTCAGTCTGGAATCGTCATGAATTACACCGAAGTCGCTAAATAACATGTCTTCTTCCTCAACTTGTCTAAGAGGAGCTAACAGGCAAGTTTGGGAAAAAGAAACTAGAAAGATTAACAGCCATCCATAAGATAAAATATGATTTCTGGTGCATCTGAGTATAAGAAAAAAGAAGCTCATAGTTTATTATATTACACAAGAGACATGCTACTATGGGAATTACCACTCCTTTAAAAATCTGGGCTGGGACTAACGGTCTCTGCAATGACAAAAATCTCCTCATATTTCATACAGCTTTTCCCTTTCTTGGCTTTCATTCACCCACTCTTGACTATCTGATGATTAGAGACTGCTGATAAAGAGTATTCAATTCAGCACTGGCAGCTAGTAAACAGTTCTTCAGTTGAACTAAATAAATAAAAGGCTACTCAGTTGTATGTCTTTATTCTTTCCTTGGCCACCAGTTGAAATGAATCCTTCCTCCTGCAGAAGATCAAAGTATAGCATCACAACATTTGAGAGCTTAAAAGATCCTGGTACCACACCATTCAGCCAAATCCCTCTTCTTCCTGTGTCTGGTGGGACTGCGTCTTCGGCAAAGCAAAAAATTGTCTTTTCATCATAGAAAAGTTGTGGAAAGCATAAATTAAATGGGGAGACAAAGTTCTCTGGTTTCATTTTCTTTCCTTGTAAAATGAAAGCATTGGATAATTATTATCTCTCTACTGTTTCTCCAAGCCTCCAGTGGAAAGTGCCAACACACAGAGCAGCATTGCAGAAATTGGGGTTAATAGGAATTGCTGGAAAACATCAGCCTTAGAAATATTTTTAAACTTAAAATCACTTTTAAAAATATTTATGTAAGAAAAGTATTTTATCAGTTAGGATCTTGCCAGAAAACAGATGGCACTCAAATTGGCTAATTGAGAAGCATTTAGTAAATAAACTATTTACAAAGGTGTGAGCAGGGTTTAGGGAAAGTAAAAAAAAAAAAAAGATGCAGTAGTCCAGGGTTGGTAACAGCAGGGAGTTGTTTCCACCATCAATAGAGGGAGACAGCCAGCCCACAGAAACCAGTGTGGAAAGAGTCAAAGGGACAAATACTCTGACCTATTTCTCTTTCATCCTCTCTACATTCTCACAGGCAGAACCAAGAGATGTCAGGGGGCAAAGGAGTCCACTGGCCAAGGAGTTCAGGTGCCTGGACACAAAGCAGAAAGTGGATCTGGAGAAGCCAGTGGGAGAGAGCTAGCACAAAATGTAATTTTGTGAATGTAATTATAAAGTTATATTTATTTATTGTTGGAATAGTCTGTTTACAAAAAAATAGTAATTAGTTTTACAGTGCTTAATGAATCTGAGATATGTCTTTTGGGTATCTATTTGAATCCAAGTGCACATTAGGTTTCCTAAGCCTCTACTGATTCTATCAAAACATTTGGAATAAAAAGAGCGTTCTATGCTCACATAAGTTGAAGAAATGCTTGCTAGAGCCTCAATATGAAGAAAGGTAAATATAAATGCAAATGTGTTGTGCATGTGAGTTTTTCTTCTTAAAACACTAGATGTGTAAAAAGAAGGAAACAAATGTCCCTACCCCATGGGATGACTGAATGAGACCATCTGTATAAAGCATTTTGCACAGAACTCGGCACATAGATAGTGCTCAGTAAATGTTAACCACTGCTGCCTTTGCCACCAGCATCATCGCCTGCAGGTGCATTCTATCCTCTCAGACAGACTGGGAAATTTCCCACTATGGAAGGCCCAGGCTTTATACCTGTAGCTCTTTGTGTCACTCATGCCAGGCCCAGTGGCTTACACACAGGTAGCATTCAATTAATGATAGACTATGAAGACAATGAGAGTTGTCGTATGCTATGTCAGGCTATATTATTACTCAGTAGTTATTCATTCCTCTCCCCTCCTCCTTCTGTAAAAGGAGTATTCTTCTCTGCTCCCACACCGATGTTGAGCTTGGCGCCATGACCTGCTTTGGCCAATGGAATGTGGGCCAGTTTTGTGCAGAGGCTTTAAGAGGCACTGCAAGCTTCCATCAGCCCTTCCGTGCTCCTGACTTCCACTTTGAGAATGTCACATCCCAGATAGTGGGGACTCCTTCAGCCTGAGTCCTGGAATGGAAAGACATGTGGAACAGATTGTAATTTCATCCACAGCCTGCAAAAGTGCTGCTTCAACTGTTCCCCCAGACTCAGGAGGAAGAAAAAAAAAATGTCTGTTTCCATAAGCCACTGAAATTTTGTGATTGTTACGCAGCAATAATACAGAAAAATATGACTAATGCATATGCTTAACAAGGTTATTATGGCATGCTGGAGTGGAAAATAGAGGAACTAACATGATATTTGGAGTTCATTTCTGGAGTTCCAATCCCAGCTCTGACAACTCCCAGATATGTGACCCTAAGTGGGTAAGTTTCACTACCTTGCTGGATTACTGTGACAATTAGAAATAGCACCCACAAAACACCTAGCACAGTGCCTGGCACATAAGAAACCTTGACAAATGAAAGAAATAATATAATTAGCAATAATGGATAGCAAAAATATCTTCCCCATTATCCATGATTAATGTGCTGAACTGGAAATTGTTATCTCCATTGAATATTTCTTTAACCTCAGGTAAATAAACAATGAAATCATTGCTCAAGTTTGCAGCTTACAAAATAATCTAATAGAAAATCATGGTTTAAAATATCCAATGTGCTCTTTCTAAACCTTCTAAAACTTCTGAGTAGTCAAGAATATGAATTCCTGTTGTGTCAAAGAATAAGAATGCATTCTTTGTGAAGGAAAAAATGATTAAATTGCATCTTCTAGACTAGTAATTTAAATTGTGATCAAATCCACTATAGGTGGGGGCCCCCCAGTTAATCCATTTACTGTGAACATTATTAAACATTTATTAAATGCCTGTGCGTGATCAAAAATTTTTAAGGTATGGTTTTGTTCACTGAGCTCCAAAAAAGTCAAAACATAAAATTACTAAATGGATCAACTAATCCCAGAATATGCAGTTTCACAAAACAGGAGCACTGCAATTACTGAAGAACAGAAATAGATTTTTGATCCAAACAGGAAGGCATTCAGAAAACTATCACTGCTAATGAATAATAGAAGATTTATTTGGATTGTAAAACTCGACTAGAAAAGAAGTTTAGTTAAAATATGAGCCCAATTCCCTGCCTTTCAAAAGAATAAGGAAAAGGATTTTACAGAAAAGATATAATCTGGTAGATACTCTTTAAGGAGCCCAAGTAAATTTAGGGAAGTGTTTCCAAACCACAGGCAGAAGGAATGCTTGGAGTGTTTAAATGAAGATTCCTGGGCTCCTACCCCAGGCCTACCGAATTGGAATCTTTGGGAATTGGGCCTGGGAATCTGCATCTTTAACAAACTCTCCAGGTGATTCATGTGCACTCCTAAGTTTGAGAACCACTAAACAATGCAAGCCATTAAATAAGCTTCGCCAGCTGACTTAAAGGTTCTTGAAAGACAAAAATCCAAACAAGTTGAGGCCATTCTATGCCCAAGGGTCAAATGAAGAAGACAACAGAGTCTGGATGTGAGACTCAGTAACAGCCGCAGGGCTAAATAGCCATTCATTCTGCCAGCAGCTCAAGCCATGATTTTTAGCACTTGGAGGCAAAGAGCTGATGGATCATTCAACAGTAGTGCAAACCCAACGGCACCATGGTGATAACTTCCCTTGCTGGACATACATTTGCCAAACATTTCCTCAGCCTAGCATCCCCTGGCACAAGTCCAGGCAATCATTCCTCAACAGCTTCTTGGACTTGGATGTTAAAATTCACAAGAGGTGAGAGGAAAGGAAGTAAGATGGCTAAGAATATTATTATATGGAAATTCTAACCTTTATAAAAAATTCCAACATCAAGTCTAAATAAACCTCTTTTCCTATAATCTAGAGGAAAAACATAGTTTTACTTTCTAAGAGAAGGGAACAAAATAAAATGAAAAGGGGAAAAGGAAATTGCTACTATAGTTTGAAAAATTAAAAATGCTCTGGGAAAGTAAATCGGAAACACGTGGAATGAATGCAAACAAAAGAACACTGAGTTAGGACTGAGGAGAGATGTACGTTCTAGATCCATCTATATCCTCTAACGAGTATGCGACCTTCACAACTCACTTAGCTACTCTTTAACCCAAAGGAGTTAATGTTTACAAAAAAGAGCTTTTTCAATCACAAAGCAATGTCAAAATGTAAGTGGCATTATTATCATCCATGGCAAAATTTATTTTATACAATCCAGAATCTAATGGAACACATGCAAAGCAGTAAGTTATTTTTTTAATAGAAGCAAAAGATATCAAACTCTTGGAGTCAAGAATTGTAAGGGCAGCTATATCATCAGATGAAATTATACACACATTTTCTGAAATAACACCCAAGAGGAAAACAAAAAAACGCACTACAAATGGGGAAAATCTAGGCCACTCGCACCAAATTGCTCCTGCTCTTCCCTGCATCAAGCCACATCGAGAGGAAACTTCCTAATAAAAACAATGCAATGTGGCTTGATGTAGTCATCTAGGTAGCAATGGTTAATGATTCGGTCCAACACCTTCCTGTTGACCTACCTACCCGCATCCACCTGAGTCCTAAAGGTAAGCTTCTCTCACTGGAGAGCCACACAAACAACGGGACTCTGAGGAAAAAGGAAGGGTGATTAATGGCCAGTGCCATCAGTCAATGAGCAAGGGTCATCAGGACTTTGAAACCTATTTAACACTTTATTGCCTTACAGATTTTAGATCAACACCAAATTCAAGTGTATCTAGGAACATGCAACGAAGCGAATACTTGTCTTTAGACGGGAGATGGCATTGTATACTACAGTTACTTAGAGCCGGAGTTTGAAACTAGGCTCCAAGTTATATATCTTCTCTGAATGTCAGTTCATGAGTTGATGATTATTAGTTCTACCTCATGGGGCTGTTGTAAGAATTAAATAAGACTCGACTATAAAACCCTTCATACAGTGTGTTGCCCATCATAAGTATTCGATGAAGTCAATAATTAGTAGTAGTCAAGTGTTAGCACAGAGAAGACACTCAGTTACTTCCCTTCCTTTCTCATTTTATACTTCAAAGGTGAAAATATATGCCAATCAAGTGGCAAGTTATATACAATAAAATAGAGTATGTGGCTAAATCAGAATCCAGTTTTCTTGACATTTACCTTTTCCTTCATTATGGCTATGGAGACCAATTTTACAATTTACACTGGCCATAATTAGAGCCCATGTATACAAAAATTACAGTTCAAATTTGTGATGGTACATACAGTTTTGTAACTCCTATCCAATATTTAATACAGTTTCTCAAATCCTTTTACTAGTATTACTGACGTACCATTAGTATCTCTATAATACCTGTTTTTAATCATCACCATCATTACTAGGAACAAAGCACCCAGTGAGTGTTATAGAAAATTATTTAATATACATAAATGTGCCCTGAAAACTGTGAAGTGCTAATAATACCATTTACACAAGAATAGAGAAGACACAGCCCCTGTCTTGAGATGTCTACAACCTAAAAAATATTAGAAAGATGCACAGTGCTGATCAAAGAACACACATACATATGCATGTGTCCAGGAACACGTACACTTAAAGACAAATAATGACAATCATAAGAATAGAAATATATATAGACATACCTGTATCTATGATGGAGAGTAAATAAATAGGTAAAGGACAATGAAACTATTGGGACAATTTTAACCCCATATTTAAAAACGTTTCTATAAAAAATCAGTTCTTACAAACAAAATCTTAAAATCAATTTTTTGTAAATAATATCCACAACATGCCTCCTCTAGTCTATCATGGAAACGTTTGTAGAAGCACAGCTCCATATAGTAATGGAGCATACACAGTGCAAATGCCTGTCATTTAGGGGCAGATGTGCCTGTGAAACATGAAAGACCAAGCAACTAATGCAATATCACTTCAGCAAAGCATTACTGTAAAGGGAAAGACTGGTACATAAGATCCATTTGAAAATCCATTTCACACTTCTAATTTAATGTCAATTCAAATGTAATTTACTTTATCAGGGCCCTTGATTTGGTGAAGGGCAGAAGTGCAATCAACAGAGGTGACAATTACTTATGCTTACCAAAAGATAACTTGGTAATAGTAATGCTGAACAAGAAAAACAAACACAGGGACTCTCACTGAAAATCACAGCTATTATTGTCTAAACAGGTCTTCTTACAAACCAATGTATTCTAAGAAAAAGCTTTTACTTGCATCCTCTCTGCACCAAATGCAACTGCATTTTTCCACTCTATTTTAGTGTGAGAATACCCCTTTACTTTTCCAATGTTGACCACTCATGAGAGATTGAGGCACTTCTGGCACAAAACATTAAACTTACCACTCTCGTCATCTATATTGAACCTTCCAAGACCACTGCCATCCCTGATGGAGTACTGGATCTCTCCATCCCTCCCGGAGTCCTCATCTTGGGCAGTCACCTGTAGCACACTTGTTCCAATACGTGAGTTTTCTTTTACAGATCCAACAACAGCAAAGTCTGGGAAATAGGGATTGTGGAGGTTTTCATTGACATCCACCACTTCCACCTCAACAAAGGAAACAGATGACAGAGAGACAGGCCGCCCTTTGTCTTTGGCCCGAACTGTGAGATTATAGAACTGCTGCTTTTCGTAGTCAAGCTCTTTGCTCAAGCGAATGGCACCACTTGCTTTATCGATTTCAAATCTCCCATTATAGTCATTGACCAAAGAATAGCGCACTTGACCCCCTAGTCCAAGATCTGGATCATGGGTCTCCAGCCAAGCAATGACAGTGCCAACAGGAAGATCTTCAAGAACCTTCACACTATAGCTACTAGGAATGAAAGCTGGGGAGCAGTCATTGACATCATCCAAAAAAACCTTAAGAGTGACAACCGAAAACAGCTGCTGGCCACTTTCTGCCTTGTCTCTGGCTTCTATTTTTAAAGAGTAGTTTGCTTTGGATTCCCGGTCCAACTGGTCAGCTACATAAACGATTCCAGTTGAGCTATTGATGGCAAACTGCTGTGTATCTGTCAAGACTGAATAAGTCACCTCACCATTAGAACCCAAGTCTTTGTCTCTGGCTTCCACTTGAATAATCTCAGTACCGATACTTGAACTTTCAAGAATGGTAACTGAGTAACTGTCTTGAAGAAAAATTGGGCTATTGTCATTAGCATCCTCCACATTGATGGTGAGCAACCTCCATGAAGATTTTTGTGGATTACCTAAGTCATAGATGGTGATATTAAGGAGAAAGAGGTCTGTGTGTTCTCGATCCATAGGCATAAGGACTTTAAGTTGCCCAGTCTCCATATCAATATTAAAGCAACTATCTGTATTTCCATCAGATATTGTAAATAGCACCTTTCCATTGAAGCCAGAGTCAGCATCATAGGCTTTAATCCTCAGAATGTTAGCACCAACTGGCAGATTCTCCTTCACAGTCACATCTGAAGGAAATGACTTGTCAAAATGTGGTCCTTGCCTATTAATTGAATAAAAGTCAAGAAACCCATCTTCCAAATTCAGCCTCCCATTTGCTTTTGCCTTAATGAGTAGTTTCTCTGCCAGCTTTTGAGCCACACGAGTTTCTCTGCAACTGAAGCTCTTTGAAGATACCTTCCCATGTAGGACTGAAATGTTAACAGACATGGGGTCTGCAAAATTCTCTCCGTCGGTTGCTGTAATCCTGAGGGCAAAATTACCATTTTTAATGCCAGAATTCATCAGTGACTTTTTAAGCTGTAAAACACCAGAGTCTGGGTTTAAATAAAAGAAACCAAGTTCATTTCCAGAGATGATTTTGTACTTTACAAGTTCAAGTTCATCAATATCGATTGCTGAGACAGCTGTGATGTGACCCCCAACTGGAAAGTCATATGAAATAACTCCCTGGCAAGCCACTTTTTCAAAGAGAGGGCTGTTGTCATTGACATTTCCTATTCGAATAGTCACATTTACCTCACTTTCATGGCGGTATGGTGAACCCCAGTCAGAGGCTCTTACAATGAACCTGTAAGTTTCTGGAGAGGATTCAAAATCCAGTTCTTCAGTTGTGCTAATAACACCTGTAAACTGGTTGATGGCAAATGGTAACAAATTTAAGCTGGCAATACTATAAGTGATGTACCCATTTTCTCCTTTATCTTTATCAGAAGCTGAAACCATCAGAACGCTCGTACCCACTGGAACACTTTCATTCACAAAAGCATCATATAGGGGCTGCTGAAATTCTGGGGTGTGGTCGTTGGCATCTTCTATGCTGATAGTGACTTGTGCTTTTAAATCTCCTTCCTTGTTTGTCACCTCCAGTTTATAAACCTCCTTCTTAATAGTATTCAGTGGCTGTTCTGTGACAATCAGACCTGACCGAGGATTAATTTTGAAGTACTGTGCATCCTCACCGGGAGATAATTTGTATTCCACATCTAGTGGTTCGGGACTTAATTTTACTATAGCAACCACGACACCAGGAGGGGAAAATTCACTAATGCTCACCTCGTACATTTCTTTTTCAAATCTAATTGGGACAGTGTCTCTTTTGGGGTTGGCGATGTGGACTATCTTTACTGCTGAAAATTTCTGAGGTGACCCCTTATCTTTTGCTTGAAGAGTGAGATTGTAGCCATAGGGAAAGCTCTTCCAGTCAACCCGCTTTCTCTCCTTAATCTTGAACTCATTCATCCACTTTCCTTCCTTAGCCAGGAAGAACTGATCTAAAGGATCCCCAGCCACAATGGAAACAGACTCAATCTCTCCATTCGCCCCCTCATCTAGGTCGTCGACTGTCACCACCGCATACGTCGGCTCCTTGTCCAGTGAGAAAGGAACATGAGTGACCACGTGGATAGTTGGGGCGTGTTCATTTACACGTTCAATGTGAACATAAAGCTTTGCAGTACTGCTCACTCCGTTGTTTCCATAAAGTTTCATCCCCCGGTCCACAGCCAAAATTTCCAGATCATACCTATTCTTCTCATCATAATTTAATCGTCCACTTAAAGAGATGACACCACTGGTGGGGTGAACCGAAAAGAAATCAACTTTGTTTTTAAAGTAGTAGTAGAATTCTCCATTGGAACCGATATCGGCATCTGTTGCTGTCACCTGGGCGACACTAGTCCTTAAAGGTGTGCTTTCTGCTATAGTAACAGAGTAAGTTGTGGGTGAAAATAACGGTCTTAGATCATTCATATCTAAAACCTGTATATTCACTTTGGTCCATGCTTCCAAATCCTCTCCTCTGACAGAACCTTTTACTATCAATAAATAATTGTCCTGAATTTCCCTATTCAATATGGCAGAATTGCCACCTTTAGTTCTTATTCTGAGAAAACAGAAATCTGCAATGATGACTTCTTCTGCTTTGAAAAAGCCTTCCTCGTCCCCAGATACTATTCTGTATTTGATATCCCAAGACAGATCTATCAAGGTGATGCCCATTCTACTCTGGCTGTTGACGTAGGTCCTTGCTGCTGAGTTCTCATACACTGTAGCATTATAAATGGAATGTGTGAAGTGGAAGCCCAGGGGCCCGGTCCCCGGCAGCCCCTGGGAGACTGTGGCCAAAAGCTTGAGAAGCAGGAGGATAAGGCAGGAAGGAGGAGGCCGTGTACCCACACAGTATCCCATAGTTATATCCATCACATCATACTTCCATCCTGGAGTGGGAAAAAGAGAGAGAGAAAAAATAAATTAACGTAGAGGAAAGTGGGAGAAGGAATAGGAAATAACTGTTATGAAACAGTGCTTTTTAAAAACTTTATTATAAACTCTTGTTACTAAAACATCAGTACAAGAAAGAAATTAGAAACCTAACCATACCAGATGATAAGGAATTCAAGATCACTAGGATTTAACCTTGTTTGATTTTTTTTTAAATAACACTTTCACACTGCTGACGGGATTGTTCATTGGTACAAGATTCACTGCATTCTGAAGGTCAATTCAGAAATAGGTACTGGAAACCTTAAAAAGTGCATTCACCTTTGGTTTAGAATTACCTTCTAGGCAATTATCCTATGGAAATAATTAGACAAATGTACATTTATAGCACGGTTTAAAATGCAAAAATTGAAAAGATACTGCCTGTCAATAGAGAATCAAATAATTTGTGGCACATTCATAAAATAAAATACTATGCAGCCATTAAAAATAATGATTTCGAAAATATATATTTTCAGATGCAGTAAGATGTAATGCTAAGTGAAAAAAAGATCAAAAAATAGTATATGTAGTATGATTCTATTATTTAAACATATATAAGTACAACTGCATTTTTACATTTAAAAAAGACTGTTGTGAGGTTTGGGGGCATATTTGCATTTCCTACTACTTCCTCAATTAACAGTGTTCACCAATGGTTACATAATTACTTTTGTAAATATGATCTTTTAAACAAATGCTTCTAAGGATTACTGTCTTTTGTTGTGCTGACTTTTAAACTGATCCAGACTTCTGAATAATCCACTACCATGAGGATGAACAAAGCATCATGCAATGAAAACAGCAGAAACAACAATCCCTAAGGAGTCGCATGATCTAAGTGATGTCCACCAGTGGACTGCGCTACTCAGAACAAGGCAGGTGAGAAAGATTGCGTACAAGAAAAATTTAAAGAATTAAAAGAGTAATTTAAGGAATTATTTCCAATTATTTTTATCAGTCACTATTAAATTCCCAGAGTCACCACACCTCTATGACTATGGAAATTAAAAGATCAAAACAGTTTCCTCTTTTAACCAGTAAAATCTGTCAACTATTTAAAATAGAGGGGGGACAAAAGGGTTATTTAACAAGGAACAGTTAAGTCTATTTACACCCTGATGGCTCAGGTTTTTAGAACCCTCCAATTTATGAGTTCTTCCACCAAGACATATTCTGCAGGACACTCACCTTCCCTTTCTCCTTCTCCTCTATGGGGAATGTGGAGATACAAGGGGATGGGAAATGAATCCTTTTGCATGCTATGACTTAGGCATTATGTCAGGCATTTTCCCACTTTGTTCTATTTCATCCTTACAACAACCCTAAGCAACAGGTTCTATTTTACCCAACTACATGTTAGAAAACTGAAAGTTAGAACAGTTTACCTATTTGGTTGGAGCATTGGCCCGACTAATATAAGGAGCACAGCAGGCTCTCAAACCCTGGTCTGCCTTATTCTAAAATCCGTGCTTTTTTCCAGCACACCATCATTCTTTCTAAATTATTTGTTACAAGAATGAAATAATTAAGGCCCCTTAGAAGCACATATGACATAATTTATTTCTATTGAACTAGCCAGCATTCATCATTGATGGAAAAGCATAAAACACACTCAGTATTTCTGTTTGGTTACCTCCTTTCTGGTTTTAACTAGTTCCAATTACTGCCTGCAAGCTGAAAAATACCCTACAGATGCTTAACATTTTAAAATATTAAAAAATTATTTCAGGGGTCAGCCTGGTGGCTCAAGCAGTTAAGTGTGCATGCTCAGCTTCGGCGGCCCAGGGTTTGCAGGTTCGGATCCTGAGCAGGCACCAATGCACTGCTTGTGACAACATGCTGTGGCGGCGTCCCACATAAAGTAGAGGAAAATGGGCATGGATGTTAGCTCAGGGCCAATCTTCCTCGGCAAAAAAAAAAAAAAAAGAGGAGGATCAGCATCAGATGTTATCTCAAGGCTGCTCTTCCTCACAAAAAAAAAAAAATTTCTGTAGCCTATAAAACACTTTCATATCCAAAGTTGGCAAGGCACATGTTATATATGTCCTTTTTTGTAGATGAGACCATCAAACATCATTTTCCTAGTAACAGAGTCTGGATTAGAACTCAGGCTCTCTCCACACTCCACAGGCTTTCTCATTTTTTTCCCAACTCAGCCTTGGAGGCGACTCTCATAAAACGAAATTCTGGGCACGCATTTACTTGGTTCCCACTGGGGATGAAATATGCCTTGCTGCTGTCATCTGCTGAAATATCTAGAAAATACTAAGTAGGCAAGTAGAAAGGGTACAGTCTAATATAGGGATTTCATAAGCAGAAAAGATAGTAAACATGAAAAGCAGAAAGATGGGGTAACTTTTGGTAAAAGAAGTTAATTTCACATGCTATTCCTCTGGCTAGCTGTCCTTAGGAAATGCCTCACGTGCTAAGCGTACAAAGCAGTAGTTTGAATGCAGTGAGTTCAGATAGCCCACCTAGGAGAGTGAAGAACCCCCAGGGACCAGTGTGACTGGAGGTACTTTTTTGTGGAGCACACTCAGCTGAAACATGGAAGCAACAGGGCCCTCTTTAGGGATCACAGATGTAAACTAGTACATGCTTTAATAATACACCGTATGCATCCTTAGACTCTGATTTCATCCTCTGAGAATGCTCCAAAGTAGAGGATGTATTTTTAGGTACATTAAGAACACAGTGGAATGCGACAAGGCTTTTAATATGGGAATGACCCAAGGCCATGTTACACTCTCTCAAAGTAGAAAACTGGGGTTACTCCCAGCATCTCTGGGGAAATACAGATTCCGTTTCTGCCTCATTTTCCACTCACTATTCTACACCCAGGGCATTGCCTGTGTGTGACAGCAGTCTTGCTGATACTTCGCCCAAAGGGTCTGGACACCATGGTCATCAGAGAAGAAAACCGCCCCAAATGGTAAATTCAGTTCAACAAAACTTCTTATTCTTATTCCTCCTCTCCTCATCCTGAATCTTGACTGAAGGAAACCTGATGAGAGGAGAGGAGGCGCATTTGAGCATCATTCTCTTCCCACTCCCAGTACAGCACATCCTGCACAGGGGGCACAAAATACTGGTTTGCCCAACAGAACATGAAGGCACAGACACAACCAGAGGCCCAGAGCATTTAATATGCTGCTTCCAAATCCCAAAAAATAAGCACATCTTACTTCAGGTAACAGAATCAAGAAAATCAAAGGAGCCTTAAGGATCATCTGGTCCAATCTCCTGAGTTTAGAGATGAGGAAACTGAGGCTCATAAAGATGAAGAGATGTTCCTAATACCAGGTCTCAGGTCTCCCAAGTTCAGATCTGATGACAAACGCAAACTTGTGCTAACTGAGTTAGTTTTTCTTCGTGTTATGTAACAATTTTAGCGCTGTGGTGTAACATCATTTTATAATGGTCTTTGTTTTCTGACACCTTTTGACTTTCCCTGGTGCTACTTCCTCCTCTAAGTAGTTCACCGTTTACAAGTAAACATTTAAGTGCACTGGGGGACAGTTACTTTTACAAACCCTTCTGTGAATCCTTCAAAGCACAGAATACTGTCACAATATGAAAAAATATCATTCACTTTATTCAAAAATTAGTACTTCTGCATACTGAGTTTTTCTTTCAGCAAGATACACTGCTGGAATTTTTTTCTTATACACCAGAATCAATGATCTTACGCAAATAAAAAATACTTCAAACCAAACTGAAAAGGAATAGTGCTATTGTGTACTGAAATTTGGATTTCACACCAAAAAACTGAGCGGGAGTAAGCCTGTCAGCTTCAGTTGTTGAAATCAAAATATCTCATAAGATTTTTGTATCTTTATCTTTGCAAAAAGAACAAAAAGCTCTCTCTGGCACAAATTAATTTAAAACTTTGCAGTTTTTTCCATTGATTTAGAAAATAAATGAATGCTAGAAGTTAGAAATTCTATAAAATTCTGTAAAGTAAATACTAGAATAAGCTTTTGGCTTCCTTTTCTTAGCATGCCAAGATGACCGTTAAGATGTTTTTTTAAAAAGTACTATTGCTTTTTCCACATTGAAGCCAAGCTATTCATGAAGCCAATATGCGAGTGATACTGTTTTAGATGCTCTGCACATTGATTTATTCTACTGCTTCTGGATTATTTTAAAGAAAGCACTTAGTTCCCAACCTCAGAGCCTATTTGCTACGACTTAGTACCATAATCAATAATTTTTGATATAATCTCCAAAGAGATCATCAAGCCATCAATCTTGGAGACATTTATGTTTTAGAGGCAGTCCGGTGTGCCTCCCCATCCTGCCCTGCCTGCTCAGATAGAGTGGATCTTAGCGTGGGACTCAGAAGGGCAGGCAGATCTTTCTTTCTGGGGATAAATAAATAGCAGAGACCTCCGGGGCAGTGAACAGCTCTCACAAAGGCCACCTCGCTGGGACGGCTGGACTCAGCAGGGGGCCTGTGCGCGTTTCGTGAAGCTGTTTTCTGACATCATTAAACTGGCCTCCTTAGATAGCTGAGATTTCTGAACAGTAGAAAAGGCATCTTAGAAAAACATTCTCTTCTCACTCCGTCTCTTCCTCTCATATAGTCTATAAAGGTTTTGTTAGGCAGACAGAGATGGTGCTCAGAGAATGTGCTATGATTGGCTGTGAAACAAAGAACAAAGTCGGTATTTGGAGGGCCTCGCGTTTACAGGCACCTTGGTGAGGATGACTCGTGTTAGAACTGCATATGGAAGGTCAGTCACTGCTCAGGTGTGTGCTGTGGTTCCAGAACACACACTTTGGTGCCTGACTACCTGGGTTTGAACCCCAGCTCTGCCATTTACTAGCCGTGTAACCTTGGGCAAATTATTTAACCTCTCTGTGCCTCAGTTTCTTTTTCTATAAAATGGGAACAATAGCACCTACAAACCAGGATTTGAGTTAATACATACAAAGCAGTTAAAACAGTTCATGGCACATGGTAAGTATACAATTGGTGACTATTAATATCATTAACTAAAGGCAGTTTTTAGAGAAGACAAAAATCTGTGAGTCACAAGATAGGGGAGGAAATTTACAACCATAGCTGACATTTTCTTTTCCAATACGAAAAGCCACATCAAAGGTAAAGGAAAGGATATCTTTTCTTTACTAAAAAGCAAAAGATTACTATATTAGACCCAAAGGTCAGAGAACCCTGACTTCAGTCCAGGCTTTGCCACTTACTGGCCGGGTGACTTTGGGGTAATACTCAAAGCTTTTTAAGTCTCAGTTTTGTTATCTTTAAAATAGGGATTATAAGAGTTCCCACTGTCATGTAACAGGCTTACAATCCTGTCGGGCACACAGTAAATGTTCCATAAATATTAACTGACATTATAATTACTAAGGTGTTCAGAAGAAGGGATATAAAATAGGAAACAAGTGAAAACTGGGTTAAGGATATCAAGAGGGAGACCATCCATGAGGTAGCCCATCCTAATATGAAAGTCACACTGCTAAAGACCCTGGACTCCTGCCATGCATCACGGTCAGTGCCAGAGAGGGGCTGTGCATGGTGACATGGGCCAAGGGCTATTGCCACAGCTCTGTAACCTATTCCAACTTCCACATGTACACTTTCAAACTTAGGAAACCATAGCTGCAATAGAGAACTACTCCTCACACCTGGCACTTAATTCCTGAGGCGTTCTAGCAGGATTTCGCCTTGTGATCATGAGTCCCAGAACAGCGGATACTGCTAAGCTCTATCTTCCAGAGCAGCCTATTCTGACACTGCTCAAATTACCATTCTCATGACACTACTTTATGTTCTGGGTCCTTGCTCCTGAAATCAGTTACAGACTGTCTGTATGACACACTTGGGAATGAAGTTTTACTCTCTGGCTGATGCTAATGTCTGCCTGAAAAGAAGAAAAATGTTTACTGTGTCGTTTTCTTAACACAAACCATGGTAGCTAGAGAGTGTACAGGATAATATACTAGGCATCTGGGTCACAAATAATTCATGTCATGCCATTACTCAGACTATAGCATGATATACTGAGCCAGAGCCATGTAAACTCACTGAGTTTTACAGTCAAAAGGATCGTAAAATTGTCTAGCCCAACACTCTAGTTTTAAAGCTGAGGAAACACATTGAGAGAGGTTAAGTGATTTGGATAAGGTCACACGGCTTGCCAGTAAAAGGATAAAACTGGACCTCAGATCTCTACTGTGAATTTGCCTCATATTGCTATTGCCTCCTTTAAGGATACAGGTCTCTTGGAGCCGGCCCAGTGGCGTAACGGTTAAGTGCGCCTGCTCTGCTTCGGTGGCCCGGGGTTCGCAGGTTCGGACCCTGGGCGCGCACTGAAGCACCGCTTGTCAAGCCATGCTGTGGCAGCCTCCCATATAAAGTGGAGGAAGATGGGCACGGATGTTAACCCAGGGCCAGTCTTCCTCAGCAAAAAGAGGAGGATTGGCAACAGATGTTAGCTCAGGGCTGATCTTCCTCATGAAAAAAAAAGAAGAAGAAGAATAGAGGTATCTACTTGTTCGTGTCTACAAGTGTTATTCATCTGCTTAGATTTAGCTAAACTGCCACCTCCTCTATTAAGCAATCTCAGAGATTCCCCCTCCAAGAGTGAGCTCCACTTCTAAAGCTGTGATTCTTAAACTTCAGTGAGCATCACCATCATGGTAGGGCTTGTTCAAGTTCACAGTGCTGGGGCTCCACCCCAGAGTTTCTGGTTGGGTTGGTCTAGGGTGGGGCCAAGAATTTATAATTCTCGCAAGTCCCCAGGAGATGCTGGGCCTGGGTCACCCATATTCTAATAACCACTGCCATAAACTTTTTTGTATTTTAATAACTATATGTACCTCTCTGATAGCACTTTCTTCCTTTAAAGTTACTTATGTGTGTTTTTAAATTACATACTGGATGGTAAGCTCCCTTATTTCTTCTTCTTCCTACAATATCCAACAAAGTGTCTTGAAAAGGCAAAAAGTCAGTCAATTTTTGTTGAGTCAAATTTGTCTAGTCAGCGCACACCGTAACTCCACAACATGCTCCAGGGAGAAGATGAAAATGAGCGTTGGACAAATCAGGAATTATAACTACAAAACTTAGAGACCCTGGGGAAACAGCTAGTCCACCATTTCCCAAACTGTATCCCATGACACATTATTCTATGATATGTGAATAGCGCAACTAAAGAAACTTTTTAGGAAATGCTGGTTGAACAAAGGTAAACAGATTTCTTAATTTAGAACTTTTTGGCTCCTTTAGTATGCTTCAAAATAAACTTTTCTCATCTCCCATCCTTATTCAACTCTAATAATTTACCCTGCTTTGTTATCTCCTTATGAAAGCATAGTCTAGATTTACAGTCTATTTCTACTAGCAGAAGTAAAGTCCCCTGGTACAGTCAGGATTCAGTAAATACTTGTTGCATACACAAACAAACTATGTAAATTGCAATTCCAAGGGACATAATATGCACAAATTCTAAAATCTATTTGATCTTGAATTCCATCCTCCCCCCCACACACACACACAAACACATACAGACACCTACTACAGAAGAAAGAGTGTTTTGTGGAATACAGTCAGAGACACACTGATTGAGTCCAAGCTAGACATTATGGCTCAGACAGCTCAGACAGCTGCCTGGGAAGCTTTGGAGGTGAGATTCTTGACACTAGTTCATTATTCTTCCCATACCATATCACAGGGTAAGAATTCTCATTTCAACTAAGCTAAGACTATCTCTGAAGAAACTGCTTCAATACTTGTCATATAAACACATCTCCATATTTCAACTGAAGAATGAGATGACTGTTCCATAGTTTGCTGTGGGATTTTCTTTTCTCATTAAAAAAAAAATTAAATAGAGAATTTTCACAAGCCTATGAACTAAAAAAGACTGGCATGATGGGAGAATCTCATTAATGCTACATAATCATCCATATATTTTCATAGGTTTTGTATCTATTTTTACTTAGTGAACACTCAAAGCAGTTGCCAAATCAAAAATACTCTGAGATGCAAAACCTAAAGCCACGTTCATATTTCACTCCTCTCTGGAAAATTCTGCTGTCTACTTGAGCCCAAAGTCTAAGCAGGGCTTTATAAGCAAGAAGAGTACGTATTTCATTTACAAGGCTATGATATCACCTTCTGTCATTCTGAACAAGGAAAAAATCCCAAACCAAATCCACCAGTTGGTTCTGACAACCAGCCAAGCAGACCATTACCCCAACCCAATCTTTTTCATTATAATACTGTAAATTCTAACTTTTTCCAGTAGTGCAAATCTTTCTGTTGTCTAAAAGTGGTCTCTCAGGAGAAAAGTCAGTCAGCATGAAGCAAGTGTAATTCAGGTTGGTTCCGAGAAAAATGGAAGATTCAGCCACACAGTGGTGGCAGTGTTATGAATACCCTCCTTTATTCTCTCCCCAGGTGCTAGAAATATTTCCATACAACACTGGTTAATGTCAAATATCATTTCATCAGTAAATGATTCAAATTCAGGGGTAATTCAACCAGGGGCTATCAGAAGGAAAGATTAGTATGTTGTTCAAGCCTTTCAAAAATCACTTCTCCCTCTAGAGAAAGAAATTCATCATGAGGTAAGAGAAAAAAAAAATTATGGAGAGGATATAATTTGCTTCTATGCTTGACTGTCTGAGAAAATGTTCCAGAAAAATGCATGATTTCAATTTTTCTCTGGTGGGCCTCCTTGACAGAAACCAAAGGGTAAATACATTAGTATTCACTTATGCTCAAGATTTAAAAAAAAAAGAAAAAAGAAAACATTTCCCAAGTAACAGCATTTACTCTGGAATAACTGCTTGAAAGAGAAAAGAACCCAAATAATTTCAATTGGAACAATATCTTCAAATAATGTTCATTCTACTAGTTAGGACGCAAAATGCAGTAGAGGGGAAAAGTTGCTCTCCAAACTCTCTGCTTGCTACATTCTGACACAATCCTTACTTACTGCTGTTAAGTCCCTGCTGTCCACTCTATTTCCAAAAGTAAACAGCCTTTAGACATTCCAATTGCCATTCTCCTTTAAAAGTGAGTCTCCTTTAAGAAAAAAGAATATTCTACACAGTAAAATCAGTAAAATCAAAAATTAGGAAAGCAGACTATGGGGCAGCTTCCCTCAGTATATCCATTTCCTGCTGTGATAAGCTATGGTAATGTTAGTGAAGAGGGAAGCAAGTGCATCCATAGGAGGGCTCGGGGTACACAGAGCTCTAAGACCTAGAGAGGAAAAGGAGATATTAGGTTTCCCTTTTCCAAAAGATCTGAAACACCAAAGGAAGATGTGATAAATGATAAAACATCCCAAAGACTGTGGAGGACTTCTGGGAGAATACAACTCAATTCTAAATTTGTCCAAGGTTACTCATGGGACCAGGTCTTACTCTGGACAAAGCAGACCACAGGCTCCAGAGGACAGCTCTGGAAATGCCTGCCTTTTTAGCTAAATGTCCCCCCAAGAATGTAAGGCAGCAGCCCTGGGCCCTATATATTGTGCACACTATGGAATTGCTAAATGAATCTAATAAGAAAAGAGAGACACTCTCAACTCTCAACAACAGGGAAATGCTGTATGTGTCACCTCATGAAGGCTGAGGAGCAGGCAGATGAGGATGGGGAAAAAGAGTACTTGTGCAAGAAATAAAAAAACAATATATCAGGAGATTGGTGAGACTCTAAAAAGGCGTCTCAGGCAGCAATCCTGGTAAACTCAAAAAGGAGAAGAGATGTCAAAACAGCTTAACATGGGGAAGACACACACACTATGGAGACAGGTAGAAATCAGAATATATGAGGAAGCACAGAAGATTATTTGAGAACAGGCAATGACAAGAGTTGCCAGGATTTAAAACAGCTTATATGTGGGTCAAGAAACACACTCTAGAAGTTTGCTGAGAATCTGGAAATCTTGTCAGTCACATCTCCTCACAATGCCATCACTGACAACTGTGTCTTAGCAAACAAAGCAAAAAAGCAAATTTAGTTCCTTCAGCTCTCCCATACTCCCCATTAAGGATATTTACTATTGATTGATGGGTTTATGCCGACGTTGCTTGGATTAGTACTCAGTGCTAATGAGACCAGGGTCACAGGTTCAATCCCCACATGGGACTATGCTTAGAGTCTTCCTAAGAACAGGTCAACAAGGACGGTAGAGCATTAACCACCCTCCATCTCAACTAAAAAGCCCAAGCCTGCGAAATCATGTGTCAGTGGGGTCCTCATGTTTAGTTAAGAAAATACATTTCCTTAGACAGGCAAGACATTTGTAGACATTTCTGCAGATGCAGGTTGAAGGCGTCGTCAACGAACCTCCAAGCACCTAGTTAGTAATTTTCAGCATAAACAACCTTAGCCTAACATATTAGATCTAGGACAGGCTTTCTATCCCAAAGCAGCCATAAATGGACTAGGTGTGAGAACACTCAGTGCCTCAGAGCTGGCCTGACAAGAACACTGCCCCCTAGAGGCACCACCACACAGTGGAGACAAAAGGCCAAGGGTAGATCCTCTCTTTGGAGAATAACTACTAAGCAAACATGGACAAGGCTGGTCAATCAAGCTCACCCTAGGAGATGCTGAACTGCTTTCTGGATCTCTGCGAATCTTGTTGCAATTTTGGAAGAATTAGAACCCAGAGTGGTGGCTGTGGCTAATGAAGTGGGGCTTCCTCACACTCGTTCTTGGGACCCTGGTATCATTTTTGGAATTGAAAGCCAGAAGTAAGAAAGCAGTCAAATGTAGTAGGTTCAAAAAGAAAATGAATGTATAACAACTCAGTGAGTTCAAACCCAGGGTATTAGAGATGGAGCAGATCAAAGTTCATACTAAGGGCCAGTCCCATGCCATCTGTGTAAGAGGTGACAGTAACTCTACAGCTTCAACCTCCTGACCAGCCTGGCACATCACTCTCGCCCACTCCCAGCATTCCTACTACAACCAGCCAGTCACAGGCCTAAAACCTGAGCATATCCTACCCCGGCTGAAACACTTCAATATCTTCCCTATGCTTTCAGGATGATAAAGACCAAAACTGTCAACAGGGCTAAGAAGGTTCTGCCGAATTTGGCCCTGACTACTATTCTGGACTCATCTCTAACCGCTCTTCATTCCAGCAACATTGGCCTTTTTTCCGTTCCTGGCAGATCACCTCCTGTCTTAGGTGCTTTGCACGTGTTGTTTCCTCTGAGTTCATCTCTCTTCCCATTCGTGATTCCCCATCACAGAAATACATGCACACATGTATTCCTCAAAGCGCTCAGAACACTTCCTTTGTAACACTTATTACCATTTAAATTATATTTTAGTACGACTATTTGATTAATATCTGTTATCCCAACTTGACTGTAAACTATATGAAGGAAGGGACTGTCTCTTATGGTCATCATTGTTGCCCCACACAAAACATACCAGTTGGCACACAGTAGGTGCTCAGTAAAGATTTGCTGTTGGAAAAACTAGAAATGTCTTACGAAACTCCAAGAAAATACAGGATTAGAGCAGTGGTTCTCAACTAGGGATGATTTTGTCCCCCAGAGGACATTTGGCAACGTCTGCAGACATTTTTCACTTTCACAATAAGGAGAGTGGTGGTACTGGCATCTAGCTGGTACAGACCAGGGATGCTGCTAAATGTCCTACAAGGCATAGGACAGCCTCCCAAACAATGAATTGTCTGGTCTCAAGTGTCAATAACACTGAGGTTGCGGATTATAGGAACTACAGCAATTATATTGAGAAGGATAAAGCCAAGTATATAGAAAGAAACAATTCCCAAGAAGAATGGTTCATAGCGGAGATACTGCATAGAGTTCAATGGTAGCATTGAGATGTCCCCCAGATAATGCCCCAGGGAGGTCAGCTCTTCGTATCTGGTGCTAAAAATTGGGCTCCCCTCTGCTGGAGCTGGGATGACTTCCATCCCCACCATAGGAACCCAGCTGGGTCATGATCTCCCCTCCCGCAACAGAGAAGGAAGGAACCTTCGCCTCTCAGTCGTGGAAGCATTTGACCTGATTTCTCCAGGAAGTATTCATGTGTGGCAAGGCCATCAGTCACCCTGACAGCTAGAATCCCCATTTGCTCCCAAGGGCTAACTTTCTCCAGTTTTCCACCACCCTTCCTTGGATCTCACTCTTCACAGAAGCATATATTCTGCCGACAAAATCAAGACTTTGGAAGATTGATCTTTCCAGGTCAATAGAGGGCCAGCTCTCTAGAGGTTTACATAATTATCCGTACATGACTACTAAGACCACAGCCTCCCAAGCATTTGAGCGGCCTCGCTTTTCCATGGCTTTGGGGACATCATTTTACTCTGCAGCATGGTGTACAAGGCAGGGCTAACAAACCTTCCTCTGGATTAAGGGACCAACCACAATTCCCACAATTCTATCCCAAGCTACAAGAACCTAAACAGACTTTTAAACACCCCTTAATATCAACAGCTGCTGGAAAGTAAATGAGATTGTTACTCCAACAAGCCTTAAACCAAGTACACTCATTCCATGTAGTTACAGTTTTCTTCTAGTCCAGCCCTGAGTATATGTCATTAAAAACCAAAGTATACACTTTGCCACTAATTATGTATTACAAATAAATAGTTTACACAAGCATATGTAAACTGTGAAGGGAGGGAAGCAGCAATTCTGAGTATCTACAGCAGATGTTTAGGGACAGCTGCACGGGGAAACTGACAAGAATTTAGATGAAATTTACATTAAAGTCCCATGAGTGAGAGGAGGTTTGTTTAACCTTTACCGAACCATTCCACCTAAGGGGTTTAGATCGGAATTTTCCTTTAGAACAGCTTTCTATTGTGGTGTTTAACATGCTTTCCCACTTTCTCTTTTTTTTTAACTAAAGAAAGAAGCCCTAGTGATTTGATCATTATGAGAAAATGCCATTCAACCATTACAAATGTAAACCCAGAAGCTTGCTTTTCAATGTCCATGTGTTATTAGTAAATGCTAACAGACGAGAGTAAATATTATTATTGAAGAATGTAGCAACAGAAAAGTCTGTATACCAAGCACTTCATGTTCTGAGATTCAAGAATCCACTAGGCTACACTCTTGATTTCAAGAACTTCTATTTTCCACGCTAAAAAGAAAGATGTTTGCTCTCAGTCTCACGTGGGTAACAATACCATCTTTCCATTTCTTACGTGTCTTTAGGAGAAAGAACAAATGATATGATTAGTGAAAAATTACTTGGATTAAATATCTCTAACTAGAATTTTAGGCATCAACTACCCTTTGCCTCACGTATATTCTGCAAGATCAAATCTAGTCTTTCAATAAATGTTTGTTGAATTGGGAAATAACAATAATAGCTAACATAGAACTAGCAGTTTCTGCATTACCAGACCTTGTGCATTGCTAGCTTGTGTACGACAATTTTAAGGCCGGTGTTTCCAGAGTTAGAGGGGTTAAGAGGAAGGAACTTAAGAAGTAGTTTAGTGCAGCAGCCTTGCCACACATGTGGAAGGATGGTGCTCAGAGCTCAGTACACATCGCACAGGCTAGCCGATGGCAGGATGAGAGCCCAAGCTTCAGACCAAAAATAAACAGTTATAATACTATTATATTTTAAAATGACCTTCTAGAAGTATGAAGAGAATGCTTATTTACCATACTTTCAGAGAATCTCAGATAAAAGCCAAACAGTTTATGACCTTACCTCTCCCACTCAAGAGTTTACTTGGATTCAACATGTCACCAAGAAATAGTCAAGAAACATTATTTAGTAATTTAAGATTATTTGGCTTTGCAATCAAATAGTTACTAGTTATTTGATTTTATAAAAATTGGCAAAAAAAAATCAGTTCTGTTCTAGATGATCATAATGTTGATCTCTCCACTAAATAAAAGTGAGCAGGCAAATAAATTATTTGTACAATTTTGCCCTTCACAGTCCGTGAAGAAATTATACAGAATAAATATCCATATAATTCAACACGTATCAATCTGCTTTTGAAACTTTGGGCTTTACTGTGTCTATCTGATTTGGGGGGCGATTTTGGAATGACCTTCTTGCTCTCGCTTCTTTTTCCTTCTCCATTGATTCAATTTTGATTTCAATTCCCAAATCTTTTTTTTCTAACATGTTCATAATTTATGTGACACATTGTGTCTGCTTGATTCTGCACTAGGACAACCCCAAAACCCTTAGCCTACAGTTGGAAAACAATGGGAATATACTTAACACTACTGAACTATACACTTAAAAATGGATAAGATGGTAAATTTTGTTATATGTTTTTGAATCATAATTTAGAATAAAAAATTTAAAAAAATATTAGCCTTCTTTAAGGCCAGTGCTTTTATGTTCTTTACATCAGATTTGCGTGCTGACATACAATGCAGAACATCTGAGATTTTCGGAAGGGGAGGTGGGAGGAAGGAGTTATCATAGACTACGTAATAGCAAACAATTACCTCAGTCAAACCCAAGGCAGCACACAATAACTCTAGTACATCACCTTCTGTCCATCATCTGATCGATTGCAAAACTCCCCTGCCTGTCAACGAAGCCATAATCAACCATTTAACCTAAATAAAAAGTCAAAGGAGTGAAACCTTCAATTTCAAGTCATTTGGGAATTTTGCATACATTCAATGTCAAAGTCAGAGGGGAAAGACATTTGGGGAATTTTTGCCCTTTTTTAACAAAAACAAGTATTTAGGTTCCCCATGTAGATCAACAGAGGATGGATCCAACACACAGGATGGGAGGAAATGGGCTAAAGGTAGCTCCCGGGGATATTCAAAGTAAGCAGATGACAGAGATGGCTTTGTGTCTCAAGTTCCCGCTGCGGCATCATCAGACATTAACGCGGTAAGCGCTTTCTAATATACGCAGAGTTCATCAAGATCCTGGCACACAGTCCCTTCAGGATAAGAATTTCCACAGTTCTAATCAATGGTGAACATACAGGGCAGTCCCTCCAGCTTGACATTCCCTCACAGAAGCCTAATTTAATTGTGACCAATTCTTATCTGAGTCAGCTCTTCACTGACAGAAGAGAGGAGCTCAGAACAGGGCTCACAAATGCTGACCTGGGGCTGTTTCAAAGTCTTTCCATAATTGAAGCAGCTATCTGTTCTCCTCAAGGTGGTGTTTTCATATTCTACTAGGGAAAGAATTATAAGCTAGGTAGGAACGGCATTATTTGCACATAGGATGCGCCCTCCTAACTCATAGGCAGAATCACTCCTTTATCAATGGCACTCTCTGGAATCCCTCTACAGAGGATTGAAAGAAAAAATGAAGAAAGAAGGAAAATCAGAGGCAATAGAGTAGCCTCTTAAGTGGGGGTGTAAAATGAAGCCTGATAAAAGTGGATCCTGACAAAAGTCATAAGACATTAGTAAGATATTTTTCGAAATCTATCAAATATAATGGTATTACTCCCTTTAAGGTATTATTCTCCTTTCTTCATGATGTCTCTCTAAATGATAAGAAAAGGTTATGTGCAAATACTGGGATGCTGGTCAACTTCTTTGCTTAGCAATTCAATTTTCACCCTCAATGTCTTACCAATTGTAGTCTACTGAACTGGAGGCAAAATGGAAAAGTTTTTCTCCTCTTTCACTTTTTTTGGGGGGGTGGTGAGGGCGATCAGGGGAGGGTCATGATTAACGAGATGCTTTAGGAAGAGTACTAATGCTTCAAGCTCAAGTGTGAGGGATATAACTGGGGAGAGCCCCTAACATCTTGTCCTTTCTTCAAAAGTGTCTTGCTGCTACCTTAATGGAGACAAAAATACTTTTAAATTAAGACATATCTTTATGATGCAGACGTAGGGAGGATGATAATGTGAACATGATTAAAGGCTGAAAGAAACTTGCACAGTTTTTCTTGTTTTTGAAAGTTCAAGATGAGAATCTGGAGAATTTTGATTATGTTCCAGGACTTGTGGCTCCCAACTCCCCAACAGATAAGAGGATTTTGAGAAAACACTTATGAATAGAGGAAGAGAGGTGCAGGGTGACAGCCAAACCTGGGCACTCACTGCACCTCCCTCCTGGTCACAGGCCCCAGAGCCACCTGCTACTTTACTGGACTGCTTGACTCTCTTATCCTAGAACCTCAGTGATTCAGGTTAAGTCAGTTGTTAGGACTAATAGAAAGGTAACATTGCTAATATGATTTAATGAGAATCTAAAATAAACAGAAATCACTATTACAATAAATATTTGTAACTTTACAAAGGGTGTAGCTGAAACCAGTGATGCCCAAGTCTGAACATGCTGGATATCATTCCATGTTGAATGACCGTCCATCAACTATTTTATCTCTTCAGTCCTCCCCAGCTATTTGGGGAGAACTTATAATTTAAGTATCTGGCTTGCAGTTCTGCTCATTTTCAGCTCGACTTCTAGTTATTATACTATATAAATATGATGCCATTAATTATCTCAAATTCCCATTTCTTTTACCGTGAAATCATTTAAATTCCACTGTTATTAAGCACACTGGTTCAGTAACTCAATTCAAGCAACATTTGTCAAACACCTAGCAGATATAAACTTCAAGGAGCTTAAGGGAAGGACAATGGGAACAGAACATGGCAAATACTACAGGGTAAGGACACAAAAGGTAATGAGAACACAGAGGGGAAGCTAATTGCTATGTGGGACAGGAAAGCAAAGAAATTCCATGGCAGAGGAAGCATTTAATAATATTTCACTAAGTGCCTAAGAAAAGCAAGGCATTGTGATTGTATATGCCTTACACATATTATTTTATTTCTCACAATAAAGTCACGAGGTATCATTATGTCCACTTTACAGATGAGGAAACTGAGGTTTGGAGAGTTTAACGTTCTTGCCCATGTTTTCACTCTCATATGACAGAGCTACAATACCCACTTGGGTGTATCTGACTTTAATGCCCAGGATCTCACCCACCACAGTATTATGCTCTCATCAGAGGCGGGTCATAGAGAGCAGAAAGAATTCTAGTGATTGATCGGAATCTTTTTGGTCCCAACTCCAGAGGAAGCAAAGGAGGTAAAAACACAGATGTGCAAAAGTGCAGGGCCTCTGCCAGAACCAGTGACCCAGTTTAGCTGGAATGGAGGAAGCATGAAGACAAGATGAGGAAAGGTAAATAAAGCTCAAGAGATTGGCCTCCCAGCCTTAAATATCAAGCTGAAGACCATGAACTTTAACTTAGAGGCAATTCTGGGACCCTCTCCCTACCCCATTTTTGTTGACCAAGGAGGAATCATGACGGATGAGCTGCTTCAGAAAAATTATAGCTCTATAGCTAACCTGTGTGGGATGTAATTGAGGGAATGGATAGATAAGAGGCAGGAAGGTCTGATAAGGAACACAGCACTAGGAAAAGGCTATCTTAAGAAAACATAATGGCCCTTAGTCGAGTTAATTCATCCCAGCTTTAGTGTTTTGAATAAGCATTATTGTTTAATGTATTCTTTTTCCACTAATCATGTTAATACTATCTTCATTCAACAAATTAAAAAATGATTGAGTCTCAAGAATATGTATAGAAAACTCAAATTTTCTCTTAAAGCACAGTTCAAATTCAGTTTTTCATTCATGTTAGGTTTCATCGTGTTATGAATTTCACAAAGTCAGAGACAAGAAAGTTAGTATCCCACTACTGGAGTATCTTCGTCCATGATTGAGGCAAAAAGAGAGGATGTAGTTTTACAGCCACTTTGGTTCAAAAGAACATCAGCTGCTTCTGAAGCCCCGTGACAGAGACTCTAACAAGGAGGGGTTTACTGCTAAAATAACACTCCACACCTGCCCTGGGGGGCTGTGTCCTGCTACTGCTATTTCACCGTTATCTGCATTTCATGTGCCTCTGCCTTTATTTTGTTAAACAAACTATAATATATGACCTGCCTGAAGAGAAAATATTTATTCAGATCACAGAAGGACTTTTAATATCTCAGAGAGGTTTCGATGGAACTCTTATTTAGAAAAAAAAGGAAGAAAGAAAACATACCTATGTGCATTGCATTTTATTATCCATTCAACCACAGATAATGTTTAACCGTGCAATAGGAGTGCTAAATAATGTTAAATTACTCTTGATCTGCTACTTCTAGAGATGATAGGCTGAAAACTTATCTCAAACAGCACTCCTAAGTATACATTTTATTTGAAATGATGAAGTATTTTATTACAGGTTTTATTTTCTTAACATTTATTTACACAACTGTGTATAGCATTCAATAAAAACATGTGAAAAGCTAAAAATGTAATTGTAGATGTTTTACACACACACACTGTACTCCTGTCAGTTTCACTAACAAGAAATTCCTTCCTTTACTCCATTACAGTAATTTGCAAACTTAAGTCAATGGAAACTCATTAAAATACTTCACATTATTCAATATTTGCTATGTTTATCAGATGTTTAAAGTCTTTCCTTCCAAAGTGCTAATGTTCTCAATAATAAAACAATTACACATTTTGTATGCATAATAGCAACATTCAAATGAATATTTACTCAAATAAATAACAATGAAGCAATAAAGTACTCCATTTATTTGCATATTTTTGTCCATTACCCAATGTCCTGTCCTTACAGTTTATAATAAACTCCAGCCAAGCAGTGGAGCTGAAGAATCTGGATTTGGAAAGTGAACTTGAGCTGTACTCCTGATTGCCTTGTGACCCTGGGTGAAACATTTCAACTCGCTGACCTGTTCCTCCTCGCCTATCTCACGGAGTTATTATGAAGTCATGTATTTGAAAACGCCTTGAAATTTAATGCATAAACTGTTTCTCATCATACTGATGAGGAAACAAGGACAAGAGAGAGGAAACGTCTTGTCCAGACTCAAAATCCAGAGGGCAATAGAGCCAAGACAGCTGTGCTCGAGTCCCCAAGAGACGGGCTCACAATTGTTAGAACTTAGCAAAGCAGAGAGGGGGAGAGAGGGCAGCTTCCATGAATTCATGTCAAGTTCTGCAATCACACAATCTAGAAATACATTCTTTTAATTTCAACATAGATGGAGTCTTGTGACATTTCCAAAAAATAACATTTTATTTTGATTTACTGATGGGAAGTACATCATAATCTTTCCATGTTTGGGGCAACTGAAGGTCTTAAATGGTCTCTAGAAAAATAACTCAGGTCTTCTACTTTTCCTTTAGTTCTCTTTCCATTACACTACACACTGTTTTGGGGGTTGTCTGTTAGTTTTCTTCACATGCTAAGGATTTGCAATCTTTGCTTTAAAACATTAAAAGTACAAAGCCACTTTAATGTTTAACTTTAAGAACATGCCCTATTTCTAGTGACTGTGGAAAATACGTTATAAATGAGACTGAAGTTTATTAAGCACAGGTAAGAACTTCCTATGATATCAGCAAATGTGCAAGTTTCAATCCTACCCAAGAGCTGCTCACTGCAGAAACTGGCAAGGTTCTGCTCACTCATAGGTGAGTCTCACAACGGTGTGGAAAAGGCTAACAAGCTAGAAAGGGAGAGGTTTTGGGGGTTTTTTTGGACATTCAGCAATTAGCCTCCCTTTTGCAACCTGTCCAGAACTCCTTGCATGAAGCTCCCAGGCTATTACAAAAGAACTGGATGCTTGCAAAACCATTACCCTCTGTTTACTGTCTGAGACAAGAAACAAAGAAAGATAGGTGCCCGGCAACTGAAGCGCAGCGGGAAGAATTCAGTTGGCCCCCTACTTTCAGAAGCTAAAGTTAAAACAAGTTAGCAAACAGAGGCTGTTTTCCCTCAGCAACTCCTTGAATCCTCAGGGCTCAGCTGGCTCAAGGTTTTAACCGTCAAGTTTGCATTAGGTGCAAACAACTGTTAAGGATGTATGAAGCAGAAAGAAAAGTTTCTGTTCAGAAACTGCCTGCCAAGATCCATTTCCCAGAGAGTTCTCCAAGGTCTAGTTTTTGGAAATATGAGCTCTGGAGCAAATGAGGAGTCACAGGTGTCTCTGGTAGGTAGGGTAGAATGAGCCAAAGGCTGGCTGGACGCTTTAGTGCCTGTCTCTAAACAGCCCATCTCCGCAAAACAAGAGGTAGGAGGACTTTTTGACAATCCACCTGGAATTTCAGCATTTTAATTTGAGCTGGTATAGAAGCAACACAGAAGCACTAAGAGACTCTAACAGGGGCCATTGATACCCAACTCTCTGCATTGCAGGTATATTCGCAGCACAGTTCAGTGATGACCTGTGATCATCACCAAATCTCTATTTAGTGTCTTCTATGCGCACAGCACTGTGCTAGCTGGACAATAGGGGATAAACAAAAGCAGACAAAGTGATGTTTGCCCTAGAAAGCTTAACTCACCACACTCTCTTTACAGTGTGGAAAATACAATTCAAATTTCCCTTTTATGTCATATTTCTTAAAAATGTATTTATAATGCCAAATGCTTCAGGAGATAATGAATCAAGATAAAAAATCTACTGGCATCAGAAGAAACTTCACCTATATCAGAAAGAAGTCAAAAAAAGTTCACAATCATTTATAGCACTAGTACATTCTAGAAACTCTCCCTCTGCACAGTGTTTTCCAAACTATCAGGTAATTTTTATATGTACTAGCTAGCTTTAGCAGGCATTATTTCTCATTTTACAGGTGGGGAAGCTGAGGCTCGGAGAAGTTAAGTGACTTGGGAAAATCAATCAGTTCATTAGGCCCAGAGCAAGGACATCCCAGGGTCTTGGTTCACAGCGACCTTAATTATTATAGACACCAAACGAAATAACCTCAGCTATACTTCAAGACAGAGAAGACAAGCATTAATTCATGATGACGGTTTGTTTCTCTTTGGTAGATTTTAGTTTAAGTTATAATTGATTTAGTGGAAATTGAACCTTGGAAAATTTCTCTTGAGAAAAATTTTGGATGTCCTTTTGCGATGTGCCACATGTCTGCGTGTGGCTGTTCCACTCTGATAGAGACGCGGCAAATCTCAGGGTCTGGGCCAAGCTCCAGTTCCCTCACTGCTCTCACCTCTAACCTTTGGGATGACCACATCTTCACATCCTGATATCCTTTTCTGCTGCCTTTCATGGATCTAAAGTTATCTTCAGAGAGAAGGGAACTCAAAATGCATCAAAATATCACAAGTGATCTTCAACTGCCTTGCAGCCCACCATCCTCCTTATAGCCTAAGATCTGGTTTCTGTTTTTCTGAAAAAGACTTGCTGAGGATAAATTCTTTCTGCATGCACTTTTTTCCCTAACTTTATTGCCCCTACAAGCAATCGTCTAAGCCAATTATCTATGTGTTTTCCCTAAGCCTTTCAGGCACTTGTATTATTTGAACACATTTCCTATGAATTCTGCTGGTTTCCCATTCTGCATCGCCAATAACACATGCTTAGTGGTGGGAATATCTTTCAGATGAAATGAAATATAGATTCTGCAATCCAGCATAAATGCGGGTCTTTGCTGTACTCTACTCAACTCCTCTCTTCATCTCAAGATGCTGCCTCTAGCCAGTATGTTCTTGCTCCTCAAGCCTGTTCTTTTTCACTATCTACTAAGGAACCAATAGAAATGACTGACTCATTATCTCTCATTAATCAATAACCCTGGTAGACTGGTCCTGAAACATGCCTTGATGGATTTAAAATAGGGGCATGCAAGTTTACAGCGTCTAAGATCTTGGTGGGGAAATTCCTTCAAGGGATCTATCCCAGCACCATGTAGATGATTTAGATCACCAACTCCACCCTGAATGGTTCTCCAGACCCTGGGCTACTAGGAGTTCATTTTGTTTTCTGGTGCAATTTTATATCTTATTTTCTTTCCTAAAATAATTATCAAGTTTTAGGACTTCATAATAAAATTAGAAGTCTACCTAGAGTCATACGTGAATCAGTAATCTGTACAGTAAAACAAACAAACAAATAAAAGCAAAAAAAAAACTTTAGAAGTACAAGAAAAAATATTTTATAGTATTGGTGGGACAAATTCCTCCTTAAAGATGACACAATGCTTAGAAGGCATAAAGAAAAAGGCTAACAGATTTGACCTCATTTAAATGAAAAACCTCTGAGCAGCAAAAGATGCTGTAAACAAAATCAAAAGTCTAACAACAGACCAGAAAGAGGTCTTACTTACCACTAAGGGGAAAACAAATACCTCAAATGAAATGTGGAACAAAGGTATGAACTAGCCCTTCACAGCAGAAGACATACAAATAGCAGAAAACCTATATAAAAGATGTACTACCTTCACATGACCAGGGAAATATAAATTCAAATGACATTTTTGTTTATCTAATTGGCAAAACCAAACAGACTTATATTCTGCAATGTTGGTGAATATGTGGGGCATTGGACATACTCAATCACTGCTATTAGAAAAGTAATTTGGGATGATAGATTTGGAGGGCAATCGGGTAGTCCTTATTAAAGTTTCAATGGGGTATATTCTTTGACTCTGCAACTTCACTTTTTTGAATATATCTATAGAAATACTGTCACAATAGTTTTTACAAGATTGTTCATAATAGCAACGAACTGAAGATAGCCTAAACATCATTCTGTAAGGAAAGAATAAATACCTCTGGTGAGTCCATCCAGTAGAATACCAGGCATCCCTTAAGAAGAATCGAGTAAGTCTCCTTTTGCTAACGGGGGAAAAAAAATTTTTTTAAGCAACTATGATTCATTTTTTTAAAAATATATCCAGCCATCCATACATCTGTATGGCATAGGAAAGGGGTCTGGAGGATTACACACACTCAAAAGTAACCCAAAAGAGGGATTAGAATGGCGTAGGAGAGAGATTTTACATTTTATTTTATATTCTTCTTTATTGTTTGAAGAATATTATTAGAAGAATGAAAACCTGTGATTTATTATTTGGTGACTTAAACCCAATCTTCTAAAGCATCAAAGCAGATGGCAGCCCTGTGCCAGCCCGTTGAACTGTCCTTACTGTGACATTAAGTACTGTCACCAGGTGGACAACTGCCCAGGTCATGGTATAAAATATCCCACTTCTCTATGTCACACAATCCAACACCTGTCTTCACTGAGTTCACTTTTAAAAGATGAGGAAAGCCAAAAAGCTGGTGGTAGTAGATGTTTTACGGTTGCAAAGCTGAGCCTACATACAGTTGAGCTCCATCTAACTTAGTAGTCATCTTCTAAAGTCAGCATGTCCCTTAAACATGTGGTGGTCCTGTGGCCAGTATACTTGGCTCAACAGGGAAAAAGAAGATAAAAAATAGGAAGTGGAACTTGTGAAGCGGTGGCTCTTACAGAAGCCAGAGCACTGGATGGGAAGCCTCGGGCGCAAGTTCTTGGTTTCTCACTTTTTAGTCAGACGACCTTGAGCAATATCTGCTCAACCTCTCTGAGTCTCAGCTGTTAAAATAAAATAAAGAAAATCCCAGAGGGATATCACTGTTTAGTTCATTTGCTTGGTATGAAGTTTATGGGAAAGCCTTTTGCAGTGGATGAAGCATTATATAGGGTGTTATTCTTATCTCCTTCACATATTACACAAACTGGAGATACTTTTCAGGGGAACACGATGCTCTTTAAAAATGTAAACACCCCTGCTGAAGTTCAGCATCATTTGACAACCTAACGTCCATCATCTTAATCAAATTGTCTGGCAATTAGAAGAGTTTGATTTTGCATTCAGAGAGTGGAGAAGTCCACAAGGTGGGGGAGTGGCATTTTGAAGCAGAAGGGCAAGTCTGAGTGGGGTATGAGAGTCAAAAGCACTTAATCTCTGGGCAGAACTGAGAAGAAAGGGACAGGGGCAATGCCTCTAAAACCCAGATGAAGCGGCAGCAAAAACGACACAGGGACTAGAGCCCAAGCAACACTCAGAGTTGGTCTAGAAGACTGAAAATCACAGCCTTCCCGGGTACCGCTCTGTCCTCTTGCGGGAAAGGCAGAGACAGGGACCCATGGCAGCTTCCACCTCTTCCCTCCCCATTTCTAATATCTGTTTAGGTTCAGAGCAATAATCCAAGAATTCCCAGATTACCTTAAATCTGCACGCCCCAAAGTGAGAGCGACACCCTGATTTCAGAAGTTGAAGAGGCCAAATAGCTCCAATGTTTCATTGATGAGAACTCTCTCAGGTTAGGTAACTTCCTCAAAGTCACTGTCAAATGGCTAGTTACTGGCAAAAGTGGTGGCCAGGACCCACTGCTCTCAGCTAAGGGGACTGCTGCTATCTCCATTACCTAGACATGTAGGGAGCTGGCTATGTCTGAAAATCATTCAAGGGCTACACACAACAGGAGAGACACACTTAACCCACCTTCTAAAAATCTTGGGAAAAGCCACTTGTCTTTTCTTGACAAATGACTAAAGAAAATTGCCAAATAATTTCCTTTTACTAGAGAAAAACATGCTGACTAGTAAGTGTTTTTTAAATGTTTTACAGGCTGCCATACACTACAAATCTTGGTTTCTTACTTTTCTGAAATACTCTGCCCCAAAATAAGAATCCATCCAAGTCTGAGCCCTCCAAGAAACTCCTCATTGTCCTGGTCTTTCAAACACAATGTGATCTATTTCTGTCCGTTTCCTGCTTCACTCTGCTTGAACTATAAAGAAACCTGAATTTTCTGATTCCAGAGTTCTGACTCTTGGCTTTGCAAGTAGAAAAAAAATAATAAAAGGAAAATCTTCCATTCAACCTAGGTGCCTTTTAATAAGAAGTCTACAGAAGTCTTTTTTTTTTTTTCTTTTTATGCAGAAAAGAATAAGTCAGTAATAACTTGCATGATAAACAAAAGAAACTCCATATCTTTTCATAAATATTATTGAAAAGCTATCTACCCTGCATAAGGAATATCTTCAAGTTCTGATTATGGCTATTTCATCTTGAAAAATGACTAAGCAAAGGAAAAAAATCTTCAAGTTTGCTTTTCAAATGCTTTTCAAATGCAATACTAGGATAAGAAAGCAGCCACTTTGTATTGGGCCAGTGAATGCTGATTCTAGAAAAGCTTTAGTCCCCAGAATTATTACAGAATTATTCAACTTGGACTCACTAATCTAGACAACAATTGAGTCAATATAGGTCCCTCTTTCTAAGCGAGTCTTGGGAGTAAATAGCCAATAGGAAATAAGCCTCCAGTTTCTGATGAAGTAGGGGGAGAGAGGATGAGGTGGGGTGGGCCCCCACCTTGAGGAATGCGGACTCTGCAAGGAGAACACACCAGGGAGCTGGGCCTGGTCCCAAGAGAGTGGGTCAGGAGCAACAGGCTTCGTGCTTGCTTGTTTGGATGCCTTTTGGTGGACACCCAACTATGGTCAAACAGGGTCTAACATCACACCCATTCTATCCACCACAAATTACAACCATCCTCATGGATGTGATGAAGGGAAGAGAAGTTGTCCTGAAGCAAAGAATGGAGATTGGGGCAGGCAACTGGCTGATTCAAATGCTTCCTTCTTTGTCCATTGCACCCAATAAATAATATAGACATCAAGAGGTTCAGTTCACATGGAGGGGAGTTAGAAGGATTAGGATCAACTGTTTCCTCTTGGTGTTTAATTCCTCTAATTCGGAAGGCAGCTTGCACAAAAACTAAGCTGAGTTCTGCAATATTGTGGGAGACTATTTTTGTCTACCCAATATTCATCATCCTGTTGTTGCTTAAATAACACCCTCTTTATTTACAGAGAAAATATGTCCAACTCCAGGTGATGATCATGGTTGATCTCCTTTGCAGCTAGGATGTGATTCAGTTTAGGCCAATGAGATTAGCAGAAATAATGGATGATATTAGGTGACAGGCAGCATGGCCCTTCCTCCTTTCCTTCTTCCTGCCTGAATGGGCATGTGATTCTGGAATTCCGTAGCCATTTTGCAACCACACAGGAAAAAAAATGAGAGAAATCTACGAGAATCACAGAAACATTGGCCTTAATATTGCTGAGGTCCTGAACCAAAGCTAGCAACCACCCATCTGTGGACTACTTGTTAAATTAGAAAGATAAACATCTATTTGTTTAATTGGTGTAGTTGGGTTCCTATTACTTGCTGCCAAATGCATTTCTAAACAATACAAAGATTTCCCATCTTCCTACAAAATGATGCATTAGATAAATTATATTTATACAAAACTAAGGGGGAAAAAAACTCTGAAAATAGCCAAAGTACAAAGGAGAAGTTAAGGAACACCAAAGACTTAGGAATATGAGCCCTCCAGTATTCTAAAGCCTGCTGATACAAGTGTCAATCTCTTTCTTCTGTTTTCAGGCATAGCCACCAACATAAGATAATTTCCTGAGAGCACAGCTGCATTAATTCAGAAATTGTATTCCACATTCATATCTATATCATTTATCACTTATGTTGTTAAGGAAAGACTTCTGTTCTCCAAGAAGATAAAAAATACATATATTTCATGCTGGTGCAGTTGACTCCAAGCAATAAATACAGTACCATTTATAAAGTACCTACTATGTACCTGACACTAGTTAAGTGTTTTAAATGCACTATCTCATCTCACCTTAAGACAACTCTATGACATGGGCTTAATTAGCCACTTTTCACAGAAGGGCAGATGGGGAAATTGAGGCTTGGAAACTAAGTCACCTGTTCTGAAACACATAGCTAGGATATGAGGGACCCTGTATGACCCCAGTGCTCCGTGTTCTTAGAAACATTATGTTGCCAATTCAAGAAACACTGTTTTAAATTCTTTTGCCAACATAGGTATGGCTTGGGAGCCAGACTCCGAGTTACAAGGGCTTGGGCATGCATAAAAGAAATGCACACATGCCCACAAATAATGACCCTTAATCTATGTCACTCGAGCTGCTGCAGACATGCCACAGTCCTGCATTCCAAAAGTAGACACCATTTTAGCCGCATGTCAAATGAGGGCTAAGGTAAGGAGTTACCTGTCAGAATGAGAAAATGTCTGCCTTCGACTAAAGCACAAGTGAAAACAGGGAAAAAAAAGAAGAAGAAGAAGAGGAATTACACCCACTGTGTACACCTAGGGAGTCAATGATAATAGGGCCAAGGTTTCTAACTTAATAGCAACCGTCAATGTGAGGGCCTTCTACCTTTTCTCAGCACAAGTGTCTTTCATGCAGCTCCAGCAACAGGGAGCAGAATATTTTCACTGTTTGTGCTACAAGGAACCAGAAAAGAAGTGTCTTCATGTCCCCACCAATTGTTTGGAGCTGTCAAGGCTGGCAGGCAAATCAGAAAGGATCCAGTCAAGCTTGTCATAATTGCATCTTAATGACTTCACAAGCTGTAGGACTCTCACCTGCTCCAAATGTCAAACAACAATCCCCAGAGAACGTTCAGATTCCAGAAGCCTCTCCCCAGAGCCTTGACATAATTTACCTAACATGCTTGAAATGGGTTTTAATAAATGTTATCAGATTAAAGGTCCTGGTTCCTAGAATATCTCCGTGAGAATCATCTTCAAATTCTTGGTGGCAGTCTTCAGTTAGGGCCTCTGTCTAGCCTACAGAGAGTTCCAGCTCGCAGAAGCGTCAGCAATAATCGGTCTTTTCTTCAGAGGATCCTTAGATCAATTAAAATTGTCATGAAATGGGTTAGAGGCCACCACTCGTGTAGTTATGGTGCTTCATTATCTTACATTCACGTGGTTTCCTTGGACCTTAAGGCAAGGCCTACATTTAACCTGACTCTGCACTTCAGCAATTAAGGTTTTTGATGACAACTGTATGAAAATCTTCAAAGCCCTTTCATCCACCTATAATCTCAAAGGTCCAGTCGCTTGAACAAAGGTAGTGAGCTGGTTTACACTGTCCTGGAATGAAGTAAGTGAGCAGAAACTCAAATATGAGTCTACAAAAAACAGTTTCCCACACAGAAGAATATTCAAAATGGAAAGAAGGTTGTATTTAGAGTTAATCTGATGCTAATAGCTGTGACGGGGTTACTATTAGAGGTTATTATCCCCACTCAAGATACAGCCGCACATCCATGCTGTTGTGGCTGTCCACACAGAATCTCGAAGCCTGCAGCGAACTGAACTCAGCTCCACAGCTTGTCTCTGAAATTCGGCATCAGTGTGTATATAAAGAGAAAGTTAAACCTCTTTGGAGGGGTTTTCCCACTTTTTTTTTTTTTTTTTTTGGTGAGGAAGATTAGCCCTGAGCTAACATATGTTGCCAATCCTCCCCATTTTGCTGAGGAAGATTGGCTCTGGGCTAACATCTCTGCCCTTGTTCCTCTACTTTATATGTGGGATGCTTCCACAGCATGGCTTGAAAAGTGGTGCGTAGGTCCATGCCCAAGATCCGAATCCACGAACCCAGGGCTGCCCAAGCGGAGCATGCAAACTTAACCAGTACACCACCAGGCCAGCCCCTACACTTTTCTTTTCCTCAGAAAAATCATCTTTTCAGGACCAGTATTTTTTTTAATTATTATTATTATTATTATTATTATTATTATTATTATTATTATTATTTTGTGTGTGTGAGGAAGATCAGACCTGAGCTAACATCCGATGCCAGTCCTCCTCTTTTTTTGCTGAGGAAGATTGGCCCGGGGCTAACATCCGTGCCCATCTTCCTCCACTTTATATGGGATGCCTCCACAGCATGGCTTGCCAAGCAGTGCGTCAGTGCGCACCCAGGATCCGAACCTGCAAACCCCGGGCCACCGAAACAGAAAACACATGCACTTAACCGCGCCCAGGACCAGTATTTTTTATATTATATTTGTCTGATTATATTTCTTTACTTATGCCACTGTAACTCCGCTCAGCATAATAAATTAATAATCTAGAATTCAATACTAAAAACAATCAAGGGGCCTGCCCAGTGGACTAGTGGTTAAGGTTGCGCACTCTGCTTCGGCGGCCTGGGGTTCACAGGTTCAGATCCCAGGTGCAGACCGACACACGGCTTATCAAGCCATGCTGTGGTGGCATCCCATACAAAGTAGAGGAAGATGGGCCCGGATGTTAGCCCAGAGCCAATCTTCCTCAGCAAAAAGAGGAGGATTGGTATCGGATGTTAGCTCAGGGCTAATCTCCCTCACAAAAAAAAAAAAAAAAGAAACAATACTAAAAACAATAAAGAATTTTTTTTTAAAAGAAGATCCTTCACTCTCTTCTCTCTCTGAATTCTTCTCTATTTCATGCCAAGACCTCATCAAATTCACTTTAATTACAAAATTTCCTATCTGTGGGGATTTGGGTTTTCTAAATCAGACAACTTGAAGCATTATTCTCTAGCAAAGTGAGAGAACAAAACAAAGTTTACTACATACTGCATTCAACCTTTATGGGAATGCCTGCTGCAAAAAAGAAAAAAAGAAGTCTAAAAATAATATAAATGAAATAAGTACCACTAAAAAATAATAAATAACACAGCAATGTGGGATTAAAAAATGGGCTTGATCTTTAGTGCCAACTGTACAACCACACACCAAATATACAACTCCAAGTAAAGTCCTAAACCAATAAACTTGCTAATGATTATTTTTTTAAAGCCTTTAGTAAGAGAATGTGTGGGCCAGCATTTTCTCAACTATTAGTTCCATAAACGTCAATGTGTGTTTCTTGGATAATAGGAGGTCTGCTGTTAAAGAAGCTGAAAAGAGCTGCATTCTGCATGTCAGTGGTGCCTTGGACCACTGCTGAAATAGATTAACTCAACTGGCTGCCTAAAGGTAGTCTTCCAAATGTGTTTTAAATGAAAATCCCCATTTCCTACCTCACCAAATTTTGATTCAATGAGTCTATGGAGCCCAGGAATTTGTCATTTGGAAACTACTGCTATAACCAATGTTGCAGATTCACAGTGCACATCGGCAAATTAAAGGTTATAGAAAAGCACACATAAGAAAAATCTGCTTACTTCCTTTAGTCCAATGCTTACCAAACTCATTTGACCATGGAAACGCCTTCTGTCCTCCCCATTCCTTCTGCTCCCGCATAACCATTAACATTTTTCCAGTGTTTTCATAACTCTCATATTCTCAGAATCTCATTTTTATATATACTTGATTAGAAATGGTAAGTGACACTAGCAAACATGTTTATAGGAGAAATTTATACAAGAGGACTTCCTGGATATATACTGAATGTTTCATATTCCAAGCTCAGTTTCCCTATCTCTTACACACACACCTATAGAACTATGCAAGAAAAAGTTACTTTCAGAAGCAGATTTCTATACTTCCAAATCCTCAACTTTGTAAGCCATTAAGAGTAGGGATCATTTCTTATTCATTTTTGTATCAGCAACACTTTGCACAGGGTATTAAATGAATCAATGTTTGTGGCTGGAGCTGTTGGAATGAAGATTCACACTATTACACTTGCTGAATCTCTCTTTGTGGATTAAAGCAGTTTATAAAGGTTTTTTAAGACAGCATGAATTGAGCAAAAATATTTTGTCACTGCCTAAAATCTCAGGCAATCAAAAAATATTTGAAGTCTACCACTTTGCATTTTTCCAATCATTTACTGTCACTTGTTGAACATGTATTGTTCACTACTTGCCATCTTAATTCATTCCATGCTATCAGCCAATGACACCTTCCACCAATTTGAGCAAGGAAGGAAAACTATGACACACACCCAGAGGAAGGCTCTTGTGATATTTCACCTCTTGTTCATGAAACACATTAATTACATGGGGCAGAGATCCCATTTTCCTTGCCCAACGCCTTTCATAGAGGTGTCCAATACTCATTTGGATTGTCTCTTTTTTTAGATTGTGGGTATGTGTGTATATAAGCACGTGAACAAAGTTCTCCCCCTAGAATGAAGGTCTCAGAGAGGAGGAGGTTTGTTTTGTTCACTGACGTCACTGCAGTCCTAGGACAGTGCCAAGCATGTTACTCCATAAACAGCTGTAAATGGATGAGTGAATTAATGCATTCCACAGTAAACACATGCACTTCCTGGTGATGCAGTTGCAGAACCCAGCATCCGCCTTGCATGACCTGCCTTCACCACAACCTTCTGTTCCTGGCCAGTGACATCAATCAAGATCTGAACCTACCAGTTTCCCCCATAGTTTCCCCAAATATTGAACCTCAACTGAGATCTTCCAGAGCTTGTATTGATTCAGGAAAGACCTCTGGATTGGTCAGTAGCGCTGAATATATTTAAGAAAAAGAATACTTCACTCTATGGATATTTCAATTCCAAGAAACTACAATGCCTGCATCCTCTGATCAAAGGAATATCTCTCCATAAGCTGGAACTTTTCTTCAAGGAGATTGTCTCTCCGGAGCCTAAGGAGCAAAGAGGAAATAAGTTATTAGGAATAAATAAAAAGAGGAAATAAGTAATTAGGAATAAATAAAAAGAGGAAATAAGTAATTAGGAATAAATAAACAACCTGGAGAGGAGGAGGACTCTTCTCTTGGAACTATATATACAAATTAAATACTGAATTAAAACTCTCTCCATTTTTTCCTCTCTCCACATATCCCTTATTTTCAAAGTAAACCACAATTGCTAAGTCCCAGGACAATACTCATAATGTTAGAGCTGCAAAAATGAGGGGATGCTTTGAAACGACTAAGTGGAAAAAAAAGGAGTTGGAGGCACAAAGTCCATATCTTCATTCCTGGGGAAGTAGTACCTTTTCCTCTACTGCAGCCTCAGAGAGGTGACTGCTTCCTCCCTCACCGCTAGGTCACTACTGGACGGGGTATTAAGCCTGCCACACCACATGTCTGTATCTCAGTTTGCCCATTTCTAGAAATCCGTGCCTAATATGGTGTTTCCTCTATACCATGGGATGTTATGTGAGTTGGCATTTGCAAAGTACTTTACAAAATATTTTCAAGGTAAAGGCATACAATTGCTGTTAAAGAAAAAGTACTCCAGCAGCGGCAGATGGTCTGGAATAACCTCCAGGCACTTTGGGCCAACTCCATCACAGGAGGGAGCTTTGGTATTGAATAAATGCAAAGAGAAAAATAAGGACTATTAGAATTAAGACCCCATATTTTAAAGCTTGACAAGGCTGAGGTCACTTAGGGAAAGGGAACTGCTCAAGAGCAGTCGGTTAAGAGTAGTGATTGCCCCAAAGGCCAGTCTCCTGACTCTGGCCAGAACTTGCTTTCACCATGCCCCCTATATCATGTAATTCTAGGAGTCTGAAGACAGGAAAAGCCTTTGAAAAAGTTGTTAGCACTAAAAATGTATAAGACATCACTAGTTAGTCTCAATCATACACTTACTGACAACCATGAAGAAGCCACAGACACTTGCAACAGACTTCACCACCACCCAGCAAAGACAACTTGATATTCAGCAATACCTGAGAGCATGGCTTTATTTCTTTATTGTTCAACAAAGACTCTCCAGCTCTCTCTGAATTCCGAAGAACAATCTCTTCCCCCACCACCAGCCCTGCCTCTTTCTGCAAAGCTACCTTAGCCAGCACACCAGGCGACCTTCCTATCTGATGCTAATACAGTTCAAACAACTAAATCCTTTGCCTTTCAAGCAAAATTGCCCATCCGAGGGCACTCAGCTGTGGCGGGCAAAACTGGAAGAACTAACACTGAAACAAAAAATTAACCTTTATATTCCTCAGAACAAAAGAATACAACTAAAGGAGAGGAAGAGTTTACATGAATCTCCTCATGTTTGGAGGAAGAGGAAACATTTTAAGGGTACATGTTCTTGGTTTTCTCAGTTGATCCCTCCCTCCCACCCTTCCTCCCTCCCTCTCTCCCATCCTTCTTTCCTTCCTCACTCCCTTCAGAATCATCAGTCTTGAGGTCCCAATTCTTCATCTGCCACCTCCTTGGTGGCAGAGCCAATGCGTCGCATATGTCCTAGGATTACTTGGGAGAGTGACTGGTTAATTCCTTTTATGTTCAAATTAAACTGTGGGTCTCCAATCTCCCAAGGAGCCTGGCTCCAGAGCAGAGAAAAACTGGAACATGGGAAATCACTGCCTGAAAGCTAACAATGAGGATATTACATAGTTTGTTCAGCTCAGCACACAGCAGCGTGGAGACCCCACAGACCTTCCCTAACCTAGACCTACGATCAAAGAGTTGACTGAAACAGGATGATTCCAAAGTGTGATTTGATCATTTTCCCCTCTCAACACAAAGAGAAGGGAAGCGCCATGCAATTCCAGCCATAATTTACTTTGCATGCATTTTTTTCAGCTTAATTTTGCAGAGACATTAAAAAATAGATCAACAATTTGGTTGTGTAATTTGCCAAGACTAACCGAAGCAGTTAATTGTGAAGTAGTCAAGAGGTAACCCATCTCCAATTTGACTTGTTAAGCATGGATAGCTGGGGGCATATTTTTGGCATGATATTAAGAGGACCATTGTGAACAGAAAAACAAACATTTAGATTAGGTGTTTTTTAATCAAAGCAACTAATAAATATGTATTTTGTATATATTTATTCAACAACCAACAGTTATACTGCTGCCAATAAGCACGTTATCTTAGGGTGCAGACCGTGTGTGAAAACTGAAACGTCACTCTTTCCACGAAATGAGACCTTCTATACTTACTGAGCTCCAAGTAGAGTGTCTTCTTTATACTTCCTAAGTAATCTTTTTTCCTATCCATCTTTGTATTCCTAATTCTCCTTTGTTGGAGGCGTATCAGAGAACTGTAGACTCGACAGAGGCCTTTGGGGATCTTTCAGCCTCTGGCATTGTCTATTCATTTTTCACTTGAGAACCCTTTTTTCACCATAGTGTATAATCACTGGAAACCCCTTAGGAAATCTTTTAATCATTTCATCCTTTTTGCATAGTATACGATAAGGGATTTAAAATAAAGCATTTCACTTGAGATCAATACACTATTAAAGATTTTACCGTAAAGTTCATTTAAAACAACTTTAATAATATTCATTATGTTTGAAGACAAATTTCAACCTTCCCTATTTAATAAGTAAGATATGCTGCTTAATTTACTTTATATTTATAAGAAAAATAATGATTTACCTACAATTAAAATTTAAAATAACATTATATCAGGTTTTATTTTAGGATCAAGCACATATTAAGATGTACATGGAGGTTTAACTACCCAATATTGTGACAAAAATAAACAAACTTTGTGATCTGATAGTTAAAATGTTTGCATCATATGCTTAAATAACTTTTTTTGTGTGTGTAATTTTCATGGTTTCAGGTTTCAATTTTCACGCACATTTCGACAAATAACCATAGACTGGGGATAAATAATTTTAAATCTTAGGAAATGAAGTGCCAAAGGGGACTGAGTAGGCACTGTTTTACATTTTTAGCACAAGATCTGTTATATAAGAGCCCTTGAGGATCTGCTCAGCACAATCTTGAAGTTCTTAGCAGGATTATCATTTTTAGGTTCCTTGTCAAATTATTTGTATTTCAACATCAATGTTTTTTTTTTTTGTGAGGAAGATCAGCCCTGTGCTAACATCTGTCAATCCTCCTCTTTTTTTTGCTGAGGAAGACTGGCACTGAGCTAACATCTGTGCCCATCTTCCTCCACTTTATATGGGATGCTGCCACAGCACGGCTTTCCAAGCGGTGTGTCAGTGCGCGCCCGGGATCTGAACCGGCGAACCCTGGGCCACCGCAGCAGAGCGCGGGCACTTAACTGCTTGCGCCACCAGGCCGGCCCCATCAATGTTTCTTATGTATCTCTTCAACCAGAAGTCAATTAAGGTTATAAATTAAACCACATATGTGTATCAGTCTGCTTGGGGTACAATAACAAAATACAACAGGCTGGGTGGCTTAAACAACAGAAATTTATTTCTCACAGTTCTGGAGGATGGGAAGTCCAAGATCAAAGTGCCAGCTGTTTCAATTCCTGATGAGGGCTCTCTTCCTGACTTGCAGAGGGTAGCCACGCTTTCACTGTGTCCTCACATGAGGGAGAGAGAACTCTGGTGTCTTTTCTTCTAACAAGGGCACCAACCTTACTGGATTAGGGCCCCATCCTTATGACCTCATTTAACATTTATCACCTCCTCACAGGCCCTATCTCCAAAGGCAGTTAGGGCTTCAACCTGTGAATTTTTGGGTGACACAACATCCAGTCCTTAACAATATGATTAAGAGTGAAAACAGGATAAGCATATACACTGCTCAAGGCACCCACCCTCTAGCCAAGTGACCAAGTTCTGAGTATGGTCATGTGACCTTCCATAACTATCATGGATTTGCCTAGAAAGCTTCAAATGACTGTAGTTTAAAGTAAGACGTTCTAGTGACGGGGCAAGAGAGGAGCTCCATTTTACAGCTAAGGACAAAAGAGCCTGGCCCTGTGGTCTGACATATAACACAGCCAGAACCCAGACTGGACCTCAGGACAACTCAAGGGCCACAGTTGCAGCTCAAACTCCAGCCCAGTCATGTTCAATTCCCTGGAGAAGTTCTGCAAAGTTCTGGAGGGCAAGTTCAGTAGTGAAACAAACATTAACCCAGCAGGAAGTGGCAAGAGGATACCCAGAGCAGCATCAGGCTGTCACTGCTGTGGCCAAAAGTCAGAACCCTGAGGAGAATCAAAAGAAAAAAACCCCAAACTCCAATTCCCAGGACCACGATAAGCAGACACTAAAAACAAATGAAAAGCCTGCAGTATATACTTACTTCCTGATCATTCTTTTAGTTTAAAATCCCCTTTCCCTTCTACAAAACCAGAGCAGCATTTTTGCTTGTTTCATACAATGAAGAGTTGAGCTAATTTTTGGTAAATGTAAAAATAATCAAATTTGGAATCATTTGATAAAATTTTATACCAAAAGTATGATACCATCTCCATGTTTTAATCTGAACCATAGAATCTGTTAAAAATTATATGATCTAATGACCTTAACTATTAATTAGCCAAGACCATAAAACTCTTCTTATTCCTAAGATTGGGCCAAGTATCTAATCATCTTTTAGTGACCTTCACTTTTGAGAATGATTATTCTGAGGCAATCCTATAGAGTCACTGAAAAAAAATGCAAATTGGAAAAAGCTTGCTAAGTTGACCACACTCACAGAAAACAATGCTAGGACATGCTAAATGGCCTCAGCATCTAGCCTCTAAGGATTTTATCACACCAAAATCTATTACAGTCAGTTCCGCTGTAACGAAAAATATATGTTCCTAAAATCTCTGCTATGCAAATTGTGCAATAAAAACCATGGGGTTTATGAGGAAAATGGGGTTAGGGGTACAACACTCAGAAAGGATATCAATAACATGTTGAAAAAAAAAAACAGGGGGCCGGCCCAGTGGCGTAGTGGTTAAGTTCACGTGCTCCGCTTCAGTGGCCTGGGGTTCGCAGGTTCAGATCCCAGGCACGGACATACACACTGCTTATCAAGCCATACTGTGGCAGGTGTCCCACATATAAAGTAGAGGAAGATGGGCAAAGATGTCAGCCCAGGGCCAACCTTCCTCAGTAAAAAGAGGAGGATTGGCAACGGATGTTAGCTCAAGGCTAATCTTCCTCATGAAAAGAAAAAAAGGGGGAAATCCCTCCAAAGAGGTTTAGGCATGCAGTTTGTGAGTTCTTATGAAGCATGGAAGGAGGGTGATCTGAAATTGGACGGAAAGTCATAACACCATGTGTGGATGGGTGGGGCTCATTTAGAGTCCCTAAAGCTTCAGGTACTCTCATAAGTTTTCAAGACTCAGTCTAAAGTGGGGAAGACACTGGAGGAGAGAAGCTCTGATAGGAAAAACCAATGCTTAGTTCACAGACCAACTCCAGGTCCATGGATATGGTGCCTCATCTGATATGTAATGTCTACCTAGGTGCCTTAAGATTTTTTTTTTGAGAAACATATAATAATTATTATCTAAGAAGCACATTCCTACTGGTTCAAGTGAGAAGATACACCTAACCCAAAAACATACATGTGAAAAGAGAATTTTTTCAATTTGCTGGATTTTCCCTATGATACAATTTTGAGGTTCATGAGACAGTCACGGGACTGGAGTCCACAGTAATTTCTAAGAGGGTTGTTATTAGTATCACTGCTATTGGAGTAACTATTGTAACTGTTTTGTGTGGTGAAATGATTAGATGGCCCTATTAGCCTTTTAAGGGTAATTCATCTACTTTCAGAGGTTTGAAAATGTCTGCAAAAGAAGCCCATCCTTTCAAAAGAAGCCCTATTTTTCTCAATATACATGTAAGAAGCATAGAAGTCCAAATTCAACCAAAGAGGAATAGGAAAAGTTTTTGCAGTGAGTCTTATCCAATGTGGCCTGTTAGAATCTACTTTGAAAACATTTCAGTATTTAACATTCAGCGAATACAAGTGAATACCAGGCACAGATGCAGACTTCCAGAACAAACTCCTTGATGGTGGTAACTGAAGCCTGCATTATTTATATACTTCACAGGTGAGTCCTATGAACACCCCCACATTGAAAGTTACTGATTTAGTACATGAAAGGTATCACATTTTACATAAGGGATATAGCCAGTTGAAATTTTAGAAAATAAATTTGAAAACTTGAAAGAGAAAAAAAATTACTTATGGAGAAGTATTTGAGGGTTTTTTTCTTGTTTATTTTCTCTTCGTATTAAGAAGGAGGTGTTTGGGATCAAACATGGAAGGGAAAACGTTTAAAGTCTTCATGAGTATATGCTGCTCTGAGCCATCTCCCATTGATTTTGAAAGGAAAGTAAAGCCATCCTGCTGACACATTAAAGAAACCAGAGGGACTTAATGACAAAGACACTGGACAACAGCGGGTGGGGGTGAGAGATAGGTGTGGGAGAGAAACAGGCTCTAAAATCTGGACCCTACTCTACCTACTCAATCTCCAGCAGTCCCAATAGGAAACGTTGAGTCAGGGTCAAGGAAATAAAATTTTTGCCTTTACAGGGCCGGCCCCATGGCTTAGCGGTTAAGTACGCACGCTCCGCTACTGGCGGCCCGGGTTGGACCGCGGGCGCACACGGACGTACTGCTTCTCCGGTCATGCTGGGGCCGCGTCCCACGTGCAGCAACTAGAAGGATGTGCAACTATGACATACAACTATCTGCTGGGGATTTGGGGAAAAAAAGGAGGAGGATTGGCAATAGATGTTGGCTCAGAGTCAGTCTTGCTCAGCAAAAAAAAGAGGAGGATTAGCACAGATACTAGCTCAGGGCTGATCTTCCTCACACACAAAAAAAATTTTCGCCTTTATAGATAGCATCCTCCCTTCAGTATCCATATTGTTTCCTGTCTCCTCTCAAAGTCTAATCCCTAAAGAAATCCAGTTTGTTTTGCTAATTCCATTATGTTGTTTAAGTAGAGGCATCAGTATGTCCTGTTGGAGGAAACATTTCCCACATGTCTTTTGGCCCAAATTTTATAAAGTAATAAATAAAAGAAGTTGACTTAAACTGGGTATCCAAACATACACCTTTCCTTCATTTATGGCTCATGAGACAGATTGATAAATAGAGCTAGACTGCAGCATGGGCTCAGGGCTTCTCAGGGATTCTCATGCCCTGAGAAGCAGCCATGAGAGAAATTATCATTAAAGGGATCTCCATCCCCAATAAAATACATCCTACACTACTACCAAAGAGTATTCATAAATCACCAGCGCTTAAGAAAATAAGGCATAATCATTTTTTTCAATAAAGTTCAATTGGTTTCCAAGTGGATAAATTCCATAGTGATGCGCAATCTGTTTTTGAAATTATGTCTCTTAACCAACGGTAGGTTTTTCCCAGAGATAAAAGGCAATTGATAGTCTAGTTTCAATTACTTTAAGTAGGTAAGTTTAAAAATATAACCTTAAAGTCTATCTACTTTTATAATACTTCTTATTACTAAGATTCTTTTGCCTGTAGTTCAATTCATATCTGAATTCTGAACAGACACAGAAAATTTCCTCTACACATACAGAAAACAAGAGGCATAATTGGCGATTTATACTTATCAACATGTATTTACCCATGCTAGAGTAACTGACCAATCAGTGTAAATGTTACTACTCATTTAAATAATCTCTAACTTTCCTCACTCTGATTACCCAAATGTACTATAAGTTTTAATTGGTAAAAATGCAATCTGTTGAATTAAAATATTCTTATCGTGGGATAAGATCAAAACTCCTATTCCCAAAGTGTACAGAAATTATTGAAAATGTTAACTATACATACATCACATCTCTTCATTGGTAAATGAAAAGTTTTAAATGAAAGAAACATCAGGGACTCACAAGTTGGTATTTTTCCTTGAAGACATGAAAATAGACATTCCACCAATAGCCATAAGATTGCCACGTTTATTTTTCCTCCAGATATTCAAAAAATCAGAGAGATCTAACAGGATAAGCTACAGAAGTCAAGCAAAAACTCTCATTCCAGTCTTCCCTCAAGAGCCAATTAGTTGAAGGCCTTAGAAATAGAACAATGTACCAATTCTTTGCAGCAACAAATCACAGAAGCCCTTACCTTTTAGTCAGAATAAGTGACAGATAACCAGCATAATAAACTCGGCAGGCATGCCTGCAATGCACATTTCTCAGTGGACTCCTTCTGCAGCCCCCGAAGAACTGTGCATAAAAACTCCAGCCTGCCTGCTCCATCTTTCACTGTCTGAGATACCGGCTACCACGGTAACAAGAAAAGGCCGAACTAAGCAGCAATCTTAGTTTCTTAAAAACCTTTGTCCTGGAAAAAGAGCGGGGAAAAGCGCAAGGGGTGGGAAGAGGCAGAGGGAGAGGAACAGAATTACTTTCACAAATGTGAAGTGGTGTTTGTCATAAACTAAATGCACAGTGACCAGCTTTTTTAAGTTTGAATGGCTCTGCTTACAAGCTCCTGAAAGAATCTGCCCCTACTTCTGCCTCTCGTGGGCAGAAAAATGTGTGTGTGTGGGTGTGTGTGTGTGGGTGTGTGTGTGTGGGAAGGGAAGGGGAGATGGCTGGAGGGATAGGAGAGGGGTGGAGCGGTGGGGGGAGAGCGCTCGGATGTGACCCACATATGGAATGAGCATTAGAACAATGAGGATAGGACAGCCAAACCAGTGCACTCTGGGGTAGCAGTTTTCAAAACAAGGCTTCACAGCTTTGCAGGAAGGGGGGTTGTGGGGAAACAACACAAAACAAGCTAATTGAAATAAGCAACTGGATGCAAAATGAGCTGGCCAAATCACCAGCAACTGGGACATCCTGGGCTCCTGGATTTCATTTTTATGCAGCCTATGGGCTTTTTCCCCTCCTCACTAGAAACCTTTCAGTCCCGAGGGCTTAGGATTCCAGAGGACCCAATTAACACCATACCTGGCTAGCTCCCTGGTATAATCAATACAAAATAAGCTGCTTCTTAGCATCTCCATAAAATAAAACAGCCGGAAACCGGGTCGGCTGCTCTTTTATTTCCTCTGTAGAATGACAGCCAAATTGCGGCGGTGGGGGGGGCGGGGGGTGCGTAGGAGCCACTTGTATCAGACATCAAGTGAAGATTGAAAGGGCACGATGACTTGGTTGAACATATCTAAGAACCTCAAGTCTAACAGAGTTTTGAAGTCAATGAAATCATCTCTCCTGTATCCTCGTCTGGGACGGCCAGCAGGCTGTTTCCCATCTGAGGTTGTCTGAGCTTTAACTCGCAAGGGACTATAAGGATTGCTGGGTTCTTCCTAATATAATTCTGGTGTTTTGGCAAATGATTCTCTCATACACATTAGAGAACCTTCCCTGCTAAACCTGACGTGGTTCCCCCAATAACCTTAACAGCAAGTCTTCCTTAAAAATGGCTTTCCCAGGGCGCCCAGTGGCTTAGCGGTTGGGTGCGCGCGCTCCGCTACTGGCGGCCAGGGTTCAGATCCCGGGCGTGCACCGACGCACCGCTTCTCCGGCCATGCTGAGGCCGCGTCCCACATACAGCAACTAGAAGGATGTGCAGCTATGACATACAACTATCTACTGGGGCTTTGGAGAGAATAAAAGGAGGAGGATTGGCAATAGATGTTAGCTCAGGGCCGGTCTTCCTCAGCAAAAAGAGGAGGATTGGCATGGATGTTAGCTCAGGGCTGATCTTCCTCACACACACACACAAAAAAAGCCTTTCCCTCTGGTTCTGTTTTCATTTTATTATCAAAAAACTGATTTTTTTCAAAGCCCAGAGATAAAACAATATCAAAAACAACATAGCCAGATTTAAGTATTTCATTAAAAAAAAAAGGAACCATTCTCTAGTGGGGCTTCCATCCCAACAGCTTTTCATTTAACAATATTTTATTTCTAGTGCAACTAGTTTATAATTTGTGATTTCAAACGATTTCTACATTCTGTTCTCTGCTTACTCTGGAAACACAGATATAAAACCAACCTGTGAAAGACAGAAATGGCAGTAAAACTTTCCAAACACACACACACACACACACACACACACACACAACCTGTAAAAGTCAGGAGAGGAGAGGGCAACTTCAAAATGAATGCCATGTTCCTTGTGTTGTAATTCTAATCTTCTGCCTTCATAAATATGTGACCAGAAACATAAACGTCCGTGGTAAGTTCAGGTTTACAGCTGGGTTTACAGCTGGCAAAAAAGTCACTCTGATAAAATTAATAAAGATCAAATTGCCATAAGAATAAGTTCAATTTAAAATGTTCCTAAAGAAAGAGATCATCAATTCCCATGTATTACAAAGGGTCTTAAAGAGTTAAATCACAGAATATGAAAACCTGTGTTTAAATAATTTTTAGGCAATGACACAAGCTAAGGAGGGAAATAAAATTAATAATTGACAGGAAAGAGGGGCTGTCAACACCAGCTCCAAGTTTCACGCTCCCTGGTTTGATCCTGTATTTTATTTAACACAGACTTCTACATATGAATAATTTGCCTCTTCTTGTGAGGTCTGGTACTTTAAAATCGAAGGCTGAAGAATGTTGGGCTGTGAGCTTATCTGAGAGATATAATGAAGTGGGATGAGCTGGTGGCCAGGCTGGGGATGGCGGTGACAAGTATTAGCTGGTGTTTATGACTGCAATTTCAAGTCGTATTCTAAGCAATGTTGCTTCCAAGCGTCCCAAGTGTGCTCCTCTGGACAGTGACCCTTCGGATGTGGCAGAGTTGCCTTTCTAATCAAATGTGCTCCACTTCAGACTGCTGACAAGGATGTTTCCCGTTTGCATTTACTTTTTTTTTTTTTTAGAAAGTTCTTTTTTTTAAATAATTTTATTTATTTATTTATTTTTCCCCCAAAGCCCCAGTGGATAGTTGTATGTCATAGTTGCACATCCTTCTAGTTGCTGTATGTGGGACGCGGCCTCTGCATGGCCGGAGAAGCGGTGCGTCGGTGCAGGCCCGGGATCCGAACTCTGGCTGCCAGCAGCGGAGCGTGAGCACTTAGCCGCTAAGCCACGGGGCCGGCCCCTGCATTTACTTTTGTTTTGTTTGATTGTAATTTTGCCTAGCCAGGTAGTGAACCAAATCAACCAGGGGAAAACTTTTGAAATATTCTATTCTGGCTTTAACTTGATGTTGTGTTCTTCTCTGTTGTTTTGAAATATGAGCCAGAATGTCAATGTTGTCTTGCATGGGGCTGCCTCAGGCAAAATGTTTCCATTAAGTAGGAGTATTTCAGGGACTGTGGGGCCTTATGCCATTTGGAGGACCTTCTCTAAGAAAAAAGTATAAAATTATGAATTCAAACTTAAGTATAGGGCTTTGGAAGATGCCCATGAGAGTGAAGGGTTCTGAAGCTTAAGCTTCAATAATTTCACAGTAAGTATGTCTCAATTATCAATAGGACCCTCCCCTAAGAGCACCTCAAGGATGGCAAGATTCAGGTCCTGGGAAAGCTGGAACTGTATCTTTTCTTATTGGTGGTGTTGAGAGGAGAGAGTAGCCTTGAGAAGCTAAAAAATGTGGTGTGAATATTCAAGTAAAATGATAACATCAAAGGGAAGTCACCATGTGCTTTTATTTTCTTAGAAGTTTGGGTAGGTGTATGCAGAGACAGGATATGAGGGAGTTAATGAATCCATTAGTTCAATGAAGCTTAATGTCTCCTAAATAAAAAAGAGTTTTGCTTTTTTTTATCTCAAATTTATAAAAAAGTTGAAAAACTAGTACAAAGAGTTCCTATATGCCTGTCATTCAGCTTTGTTGGATGTTAACATCTTATATAATCATATACCAATTATAGGAAATTGACGTTGATGCTATACTATTAACTAATCAACAGACTATTCAATTTTTGCCAGTTGTCACAGATATGTCCTTTTGCTAGTCCCGAATCCAATTCAGGAACCCACACTGCATTCAGTTGTCATGTCTCTGTCTCCTTAGTCTCCTCAAATGTTTGACTTTCTTCAATTTTTCTTTGTCTCTCATGACCTTGACATTTCAAGAGCACTGGGTAGTTATTTTGTAGAATATCTCTCAATTTGGGTTTATCCAATCTATCCTGATGATTAATTCAGGGTGTGCATTTTTCAAAAGAATATCAAAGAAGTGATGTGCTGCTTTCTCCTGCATCATATCAAGATGTATATGATATTGACATGTTTCATTACGGTTGATATTAACATTGATCATTTGGTTAAAGTGGTGTTTGCTAGGTTTCTCCACTGTAAAATTACTATTTTCCCCTTTTAACTTATAGATTCCAGTGGGGAAATACTTTGGGACTATGCAAATACCATATTTCTCATCATACTTTCATCCACTAATTTTAGCACCCATTAATGATTCTTGCTGGCAACAATAATTGTTGTGGTGTTCATCAAATGATGATTTTCTATTTCCATTATTCCTTCTACATTTAATAATTAGAATTCTACTGTAAGAAGGAGGTGTCCCTTCTAGAATAGGGACTTTTAAAAGAGAAAATTAAAAAAACTGAATTATCTCAAAACCAACATAGTCGGTTAAGCTACAAAATAACACCTGTCTGTGCCACCCAGGTTTTCAATGATGTGAAAACTAAAGCTTTACCTTTCTACCTTCTGCTGGCATTTCAAGATTCTTCAGCAGCTCCACTGCAGTGAAGAAGAAGGCAGAAGCAAAGAGCAGACAAAGAAACGCCATCAGTTTCCCATTAGCAACTATGGTTCATAGTGAGAGAACTTGGAAACAAATAGGTAACTTTTCTTACAAATGTCTATTAAGCAAATTTAGCCAATATGTCCAATATATGTCCTTTTTCTGGTCCAGAACTGAATTCAGCTACTCACACTCCATTTAGTGGTCATGCCTGGGTTGGTCTGACCCATTTAAAGGATCACCCTTGCCCAGCATGACGCACCTGCCCTGCCTAAAGGACCCACAGGATGGCCACGTTCCTCACCTCGCACCTCCTGGCCACCAGCTGCCTGTCCACTCCTGATCTAAATTGGTGCACTTCATTTGTCTATGAAAGAGCTAGTTTCTCTGAGTCCCAGACTGGACCTGTCCTCTTAACTTTCATTTGTCAAATAACATCCTCCCGGTTAGAACAGGACAAACCTCATCCTTCCCTACAGACCCTACTGTGTCTTGACCAAAGACAGGATCCAGATACTAACCATCTTTGCCCCTTCACATCTACAAACAACTGACAGACAACTGCAGAGCTGGTTTAATGGACTAGCTATTAGACTGAAATGTCAGTCATGCAAACTACACGAATAGAAATAAACTCAGCCAAGAGGAAATTCTGTGAGGGCAAGGGCAGATATTCATTCTAGAAAGAGATGACCACACTGTTACCAAGATTGCACAATCACTCTCACCCAATGTTCAAGTCTTTGCCAATTTTTTTTCCCGGCATCTGTAGAGGTGTATGCCCTGAGGTTTGAGCCTATATCAGACTCTGCCAGGAAGAACAAAGAGAGGACTGAGAAGCAAAACACTGGATCGATCACTTCCCAGAGAAATCACTCTGGAATTGACATCCAGAGCCAGGTGGAACCCTGATTGATTATTCAGGAAGAAAGCTGGTGGCCAGCAAGGGAACTAGAGTCCTTCTGAGCACCCATGAAGAGACATACTGAGGCTCACTCCTCACGCCAGCGTGCCTCAGAGGAGCAGAAAACCACCTGGAGAGGATTAAGGAAGGAAAGAGTCTTATGAGGAAAAGGTTAGAGAGTGGCTTGCAAACCACATTACAGAGCTCGCTTACTTTCCAAGTACATACTCTGCAAACACCCTTCAAAATCACTAAAACGCCAAACAGAATATGTTGTCAAACCCCATGGGCTTTCAATCAAAATCTTTACATAACCATACAATTGTTAAAACAGGAGTCTATATTTATTATTTATTGTTAGGATCTAAAACCCTCTAAATTACATTTTAATAGGCTGTCAACACTTTCTCAGTTTCCAACACCAGGTGTTAAATTTTCACTGAAAATGAAAGGATTACATGATGAAGTGAATCCACCCCTCTACCTGTTAAGATATCATTGTTCCTCTGACTAGCCATCCCAAGCTACAAATATTTCATGAAGGAAAAAATTAAAAAGCTAGTTCAGCACACCTAAGCTCTGTTACCGAAACTCTGAGCTAAACAATAAAATTATTGTTTTTTAAACTCATTTTTATGGCCAGAATTTCAAGGACCATCTAAACTCTACAAGAGCAAAATACTGAACCAATGCCTACCACTTGGTTCCAAGTGTAGGACTCAATTCTTCAAATTCTAGGGTGAGCAACACTATGTTAGCCCCTCAAAATATTAAATATACAGATGGTACTTTTAAGAGTTAGAAAACTAGATACTCTCAGATGCGAACCTTTGAGAGATATTCACAAGACACAACCATAAGGGCTGGTATAAGAGGTGGAGATCTCCATTCTGACAAACCGGTAAAGAACCCTCATCACCATGCAATAAAGAGAGAGAAATGGAAGAGAAAACAATGCAACAGAATTTAAAAACCAGCACCAACAGACCAATCCTAATTTAAAAATAAATGTTTACCTCCAAATTTAATAATAAATTCCTTGGAAAAATGATTTCCACTTAAAGCGGTTTCCTCATCTGTGCATTAAGAATCAGCACAAATTTAAAATTATACAGGGGCTCTCAATCCTCCTCATTAATTCACATTGATCAAGCATCCATGGACACATCACCCTATGGTAGAAGCTAAACATCTTTGATGCAAACTGCAAAGTCTCTAAAGAGGCCGGAGTGCGCCCCCATGACTCATACTCTGAATAGCGCTACTAACCTATTTTTCCACAAGCACTGGCTCTGCTCTGTTCATTAGCTATGCACGAAAATGGAAGATGACAAAGCCTGGATCTGTGCTTATTTCCATAGTTATTATTAAATAAATACCATTTTGGTGAATAAAATTAAACTAAACCCACAGACACGAAATGACTTCTCTCCCTTCCTTGAAATCTTATTAACATAACACTGCCAGAAAATTAATCAACACCATACAATTGTTAAATGATTAATAAAAACAGTGACTACAATAATAGATTCCAACTTGAGACTATGTCTCATTCAAAATAGGTCTATGAATTCTGTTTGGATTTTCCTGCCAACATGAAAAAAAAATGTTTATAAATGTAGAGACTGTTTGTAAATGCAGTGCCTTCTACACCACTATGTAGATTAGATACTATTCCACAAAGTAGTGATTTCTACCAATTGGTTATAACAATTTTTTCCCCTAAATTAAACTTAACATACACATAAATGGTGCCAAGCTTGAAAGAAAAAAAAAAAGACTTATGAAATAAAACAACCTTTCAATAACAAGCTTAACATGAGAAAAGGTTAGGTAGATAATTACAATTTACATCTACACAACGATCTGCCAGAGTTTTTCAGCTGACTAAATGCTACTCCTAGTTCATTATGTAGCCATGCCACAGACAAAGGCCATTTTTTCCTTAGAATTTCAGTCTCTGTGATATAAAACTACCAGGAGGTTTGAATATTATCGAAGTAAAATTAAAACTTCATAGGAAAATACTTTCAACTTTTGTTAGGCAGTTTCTACCACTTATGCTAATTATCAGCAATGAAAAACAAGGCAATGACATTCTTTTATGGTGGAGAGGGTTATCGTGCATATATATGTACCTGTGTGTGTGTATGTGTGTGCCCATCTCCATCCCCAAAGCAGAGACTAGAGGGGTTAACACCCTGACATTTCATGAGGATTGTGTCAGTAGCATTCTGGAAGTTTCTGCAGAGTTAGGCTGTACACTGAATGACTCAGGGCTTCTTCGAGTCCTTTGGAAAGAGGTGGGGGATTTTGTGGATTCTTGTGCTTACAGCTTAACTTAAAACATGTACACACACACACACACTCTAGAACTAATATGAGGCATACAAAGATGATAACAGTTATGACATCTGACACTTCAATCATTGTGATCCCCCTGACCTGGGGAATAACTGTACAAGAAATTATAAGCTCACTCAGAACAAAGAAACAATAATAACAGCTTAACTGGCTGCTGTACGTCCCAAGGCTGAGAACAGTGGGTATAACTGTCCCCACTGAAAAGTGGTGCTGGGCTCATCATCTAGCAAAGCTAGTCCACACCCCTTACCCTATGGCCTGCCTCTAGACTACACAGAAGAGGGTGGCCAAAGTGAGGATGACTGGTTAGCAGAGAGTTGCAGGCCCAGAAGTGGGGCATTCTGTGCCTATTCCACTCTTTATGGGAGAGGAAGCAGATTCTACAGGGAGAGGTAGAGAGGTACTTGCCCAGCCACCTCCATCCAAGTGAGCAGCATCCTCTGCACTCAGGACACTCCAGTGGTTGGAACTCCAGGATTTCCCAGCCACAGGCTTATCCACTGTAGTACTCTCTCTCCTTTGCTGTCTACCTATCCTCTTCCTTCAACACCATGTCCTTATTCCCTATGGAACAGTCAGCAGTCATCAAGAAGAAAAAAACACTCACTCTCTTCCCTCTCAAACGTAACTCATATATCAGTGTGGGCCAGCTGACTTGACGGAGACAAGTAGCTGAGAAAGACAAGGAGATCAGAAGCCAAACCCTGACACCACTTACCAGTCACCAAAAGCACATGCATACAGGGTTTGGGCCTCCATGATTCAAAAAGAACTCATTTTCTGTGCGGCATCTGCTGAGGGAAGCACCATGAAAGGTCAGTGGCACAGAGCCAAACATGGCAAAAGAAAAACGCCACCCTGCTGTCATGATCTTCAAGGTACCAGGAAAACTCAAACACGCCCAGAGAAGAAAACACTAGGAAAAACTGTGAAGGCCTCATTTTTTAATAATAAAAACGCGTGTTAGACCAGAAACACAAACCAGGTGAAAAGGAAACCAAGTGCCTTTCATATATTAGACAAATACATATGAAGGCTTTCTAGGGGTCAGGCTCTGTTCTAGGTGCAGGTAATCCAGCAGTGAACTAAGACAAAGGAGATCTCCACTCTCAGAAGGTTGACCTTTAGTAGCAACAGACAAAAGCAAATAAATAATTTCACATAGCAATGTGTGCTATGAAGACAAGACACCTTGACAAGATGATTAAGAGAAGGCTGGAAGAAGAAAGGGTCTATTTTAGATACGGTAGTCAGGGAAGGACTCTCTGAGACTGAGTCATCAATGCAAAGACTGGGAAAAAATATTCTGGACAGACGGAATAGCAATTGCAAAGTCTCTGCCCTAACACCCTGCCTGCATCTCTGTACACCCTCATTAAGCTCCCACTCTTCACAAAAGTGAACAAGACAACTACCCTGCCTTTGAAGTCCCCATGTGTGGCAGGGAACACAGACCCAGTGACCCAAGAAGTGCACACCCAAACTCCCACATGGCATCGATGAGAAGAGTCCGTGAAAATTCCTTTTTCACGGGGCCCCTTCGAGGGGCTGGCCCAGTGGCATAGTGGTTAAACTGGTGCGCTCTGCTTTGGTGGCCCGAGGTTCGCAGGTTCACATCCCAGACACAGACCAACACACCGTTCATCAAGCCACACTGTGGTGGCATCCCACATACAAAATAGAGAAAGATGGGCAGAGCTGTTAACTCAGGGCCAATCTTTCTCAGCAAAAAAAGAGGAAGATTGCCAACAGATGTTAGCTAAGGGCCAATCTTCCTCATCAAAAAAAAAAAGTGACCTTCGAGCATGAACTTGATTGAAGATGTAAGACTTGGATTTTGCTGCAAGACTTGTTAAAAACAGCAATCTGGGCATAGGAAATATAATGAGCAAAGGAATAGTGTCATGAAAGTGCATACCATGTCTATGAACTACATTAGCATCCTGTAGAAATTACTCTTATAACATGTAAGCACTTAATTGTACCCATTTGTTACACATTTTCCCCCATTGTTAGAATGTGCGTTCTTTGACAAAAGGAAACTTACTCATTTTGAATCCTGAGCATCTAGCACAATGCCTGGCACATAGAATCGATTAATATCTGTTAAATGCATAGGATGAAGAGTAAAAAGACAGGTAAATGGCAGTTCATGGAGGTTGGAATGTGCCAGGCTGTGGGGTTGGACTTTTCCTGCAGGTATGGGGGCCATCAAAGGTTGTAAAAGTTCATAACAAACCTTAAGGATGACAAAAGTGTGCTTAACCTACTAGTGAACCCGGAAGCCTTCCCTTATATGGCCTATATTGCTGACAGCTGCTGCTAATGTTGTTTAAATGAAGATGTGGCTTTTTGTTTCCTTCACTGAAGAGACATATATTAATTGCAGTGCTTTTTAAGACATGAAACATGGTTTTAAAAGCTTGATAATCACTTCTACTAAAAGTTTCCTGCTGTGATTGTCAGATATAAGTCTTCACCCATTCCCTGTGACACACTCTCCTGCCCTGCCATTACATTGTTACACATTGAATCAGTTAATCCATATGTATTTATTGTCTTCCTCCTCTGTGCACAGTGAGGAGCATTGTGTTACATAATGTATCCTTCATACATCAGAATCATAAAGTAGCCTTAATGGCCTTTGGAAAGGGGAAGAAAGTTTATGGCATTTTTGTCCCTGCCACATTTTGTTATCTAGTCCAACACTTTCATCTCATCTTAAAGATCTAGTCCAACCCAGGTAACTAGGTTAGCTTCTAGAAGAGCTTAGATGATAACCTGAGTTTCCTGGCTTCAGGTCATCAGGGACCATACTTTGTCCTTCTTGAGCATCTCCAAGGATGCCTAACACAAGTGCTTGGCACTTCCAAAGCTCAATGCATTCCCTCAGGTTAATTAATCCATCCTGTACCCCACCATTATAAATACTCTCATTTCTGTCTCTGTATCCCAGTGTACCTCTCCAGTCTCTATTCCCTTTTCAGACCTCGCCAGATGTCAGGGCATTAGGCTTACAGAAGCTCCGAAACCATAGAGAGCTGCCCCCCTATGGTGTAAGTTTGTTCACCAGCAGGAACTCTGGCATGACAACAGATGCAACACCTTGCCAGCCAGAAATAACCCAGATGTGGCTACACATCTTCAAGCACACAAGTCACTAAGATTAGATAAGCGTCTGAATTTCAAGAAAAATGAAGCAGAGGCAATGGAAACCCAGGTGATAAAATAGATCCATTCTTTCAAGAGACCATCCCAATTATGGAAAGGAGCCAGGGAGCTCCACCAGTCAGGTTCAGATGCACACCGGACACCCTGAGATTCCCAATTTCATTCCTACCCTGACAAGTTCAAAACACTCACCTTTGTTGGGACTGAAAAATTTTTAGTTATTTAGGCTGTATGGAGTTGTCCAGCTTAGAGGAAAAAAAAAATAGAAGTAACTTAATGACTATCTTTAAGAATATGATGGGTTATCATGAGGAAGACAATGAAAGGTAGTTGTCTGGCTGAAAGATGTTAAACCAAAAATCAAATCATCAGAGAAAGTATGAGACTTCAACAAGTATGACAAATGTTCCTTCAACTATGCTACTATTTTTAATTCGTGTTACTTGCTAATGATCTAATAACACCTCATTTTATAAAACTCTAGTTTGGAAATTAGAAAGCCAAGACACATAAAGGAGACATCACGTACAGAGAGAAACCAGAAACCCCTCAAGAGAGAGGGAAACAATTGCTCTCTAAAGGAACGAGACCCATGGGAAAGGATTGCATATTCCCAGTAAACTAACAGACCAAGAACTTCTCCAACAGTTCTGCACATTTCCATTTACTATGCACAGAGTCATTTCCTTAAGCAGAATGCATTTATCTCTCCAAGACAGAAAACCATAATTTAATTAAAGTTAAAATGAAGAACTTAAAGATTTGCTACATTATTAGATCCCTTTGAAAGAGTTAAATGTTCCCCTGCTCAGATCTCCTCTCTTCCTGTGCTTCAAGATAAGTACTGGGAGATTTATGTGCCATGAATTTCCAATTACCCATCTCCACCAGCTGGGCTGTCAATCACCACTTGTCTTATCCTGGATGTCTTCACCACCCCCATTTCCTTGTTGTGCACACAGAAACAAGCTTAGTATTCCAAAAAGAGCTTACCACCAGGCAAATGCTGGTTTTTTTATGTCCAGTTTCTGCCGGACAGAATTTCCTACTCAAATGACTGCCATCACCCCAACATATTCAAATAAAGCAAGAGTTGCTACAGATTGTGTACAATTTAAAATTTCAAAAGAGAATTTACATCATGCATGCTTCAGTGTCCACTGAAGCAGAATTGATGAGCTCTCAAGAGCATCCCTTCCCCCCACTTTGACATCTGGAAGCAGGTGGGAGAATTCTAAATGATAACTACACTCACTTAGACACTAGCAGAACACAGAAAACAGTATGCTTGCAAATGCACACTTACATAATAGTTGTGAATTTGAAGCGAAAAAAAATTAATGGTGGAAGCTCTCCACTGCTCTTGCCATAGGTTCTGTCTGGAGAATGGATTAAGGTATCTAAAAATTCTCAAAAAGGAGTCTAAAAGGTCTAAATATCAGTGATGCAGTTAAGTATCTAAAAAATAAGTGACAGTTGCCATTCAATGGTCAGGATCACAGTGGTAAGTCTTGATGGTACAGATTCATTTCTTGTCACTGTGCCCAAAAAATGTATCTATTCTGCTGACAAACATCAACTACTTACTATGTAAAAGGCTCTGTGTTAGATGTTAAGGGGGACACAAAAATAACCAATATGAGGACTTCCCCATAAGAAGCTTAGAAATATGTGCGTAAATAATTTTGATAAAAGAAAAATTGGCATTAAAACAATGTCAGTGAAATACTAGAAGAATTCAGAAGAGACAAGATCTTGCACCTGGCTGGAGAAGGACAAGAATTCAAGAAGAGCTTGATGAAAGAGAAGGACTTTACCAATGATGAACTAAATCCAGTCAACTACAATATTCCAGGGCTGTGGACCATCGAGTTCTTTGATTGTGCCTCTTCCTTCTGTCATACTTTGTTTCTAGAGGACAGGGCAGAAGCAAGATAACTAAAATTCAAGTTCTAATTTTGTGGTTTATTTGAAGCTTGGGTAATTTTTTTGCACACAGAGGCTTTAATTACTAAAATGAAATCTAGGGATCACTTAATATTCACTGCTCTGGGTCACTGAGTGGTCTAAATAGCACAGGAGGCACATTCAAATCCAGGAAAGAAGTCAGTCCTTCTTCCTAGGTTCTGAGCCTGGAGAGTGCTGTGGCATGAGGACTGCCATGATTCAGGGCAGCCTGTGCAATGGAGCCATCCCTTGGTGTACTGACCTGGCAAATAGGGAGATCAGTGATGAGGTAGAGAACGCAGGCTAACCTCTGAGATCAGCTTCATTTCATTCTAGGTTTTGAAACATCTATTAAATATTTCATCCATTTATTCCACTGCTTGTCAAAAACCCATGAACCAGATGGGCCATGACAAGTTGGACCTGATGTGCACATGGCCACTAGCAGCTTCCTGAAGTTGCTTTCCACTCCCAGGTCACCTGATAGATGGTGGTACCCCAGCATTGCCAGTGCTGGGGTTGGCACTCGTGGCTCAAGATCTGTGGTTGACCCTCATATTACAGACAAAGCTACCATGATAGTGGATGTCTAGTGAGCCCTCCCTCTGTACCCGGTGTGACAAAGTGCTTGCTCTTCGTGCACAGTCTCGTTTAACCATTAAACAATCCTTAAAGGCATGTAATTTTCCACCATTTTCCAGAGGTGGAAATAAGTCATGATATTATAAAGTAACTTGCTTAAGAACTACACCTGATAAGTACAAAAGCCAGGATTTGAATTCAGTTATTTCTACCTTCAAAGTCCATGGCTTTAATCAAGTGCTCTTAGCCACAACTCTGTACTGCTTCCCAGAGACTGTGTGAGAATTAAAGGTAGAATTCTGAGTTTTTAACCTAGAGGAAGCTGTCAAGATTGTGGGTCTAGACCTGGACAAAAATATCTCAACTATATTCCTATACTCTGAGTTTGGCCATGACCACTGACCCAGGAGAAATCATTAACGTGGCCTCCTCCCTCTACTCCTCATGTCCTATCCCTGCTATTTACCAGGAGCAGCTGCACCAGACCAACCATCCAACCAACCAAAACCTGGTGGAGGCTAAGCTTGATCTGAAAGACAGCAGTTCTCAACATTGGCTGCACACTGGAATCTCAAGCCTGGGTGTCACTCCAGAGATTACACCGGTCTGCAGCGGGACCCTATTTTCAAAACATCCAAGGTCATTCTAGTCTGCGCCTGAAAATGAAAATTATTGTGTTAAAAGAAAACAGTCAAGGGTTTGAGGCCTCTTCTTTTCACAGTCAACAGAGCAGCTGGCTTCATCTCACGCTTTTGTGGAAGCACATTAATATATCCCTGCTGACAATGAATTGCTCTCTCAAGAAGAGAACAATTTCCTGACTGTAACCTAAAATTTAAGGAGGAAGGGAAAGAAAAGTATAACAGAGGAAAAACTTTTCTGAAGATTAAAATGTATTTCCAACCAAAATTAAACATAAAATAACTGATCATAATGGGAGACAAATTCTTTTCAACTGAGAGTATGTATTTTTTGGCCTTGCATCCATAATGCAGTGAAAGAATTGTATTTGGACAGCCCAGGATGGCAAAAATGCAATTTGCAAGCCACTACTTCCCTTACCCTCAACTCCCTGCACCGCACCCACAGTGGCCCCCACTAATCCAGCACAGGGTCCTGGCGGAGTCTGAATGCAGCCTCAGAAACATTTAACATAGGTGCTCCCAGCAGCCTCTGTGCACCAAGTTTCTGTATGAGCTGAACAGTATTTTCCATCCCTGTGCTAGCCTACACGCATCTCCTGGTGAAGAATTTATCTCATTTGTTTTGTACCCACGAGTTCCACCTAGAAGAGTTTATGGCCAGTAGTAAATGCTCAGTAAATGTGAGTTGAATCAGTAAATGAGACAGCCACACGGGAGATGCATTTTACAGAAAACCTCCAGCTCTCTGATGTCATTTTCTTAGCAAACTGAGATTTCAGGTTTGCTCCTGACAAGGTGATCAGAAAGACCTTGAGAGAAGAAACTCTGCCTATGGCCACTGAATAAAGCAAGTGAACTACACTAGGAGAGATCAATAGGGATTGATAGAGATTACGCAGCTCTACTACATCTTTCAACTGTCTCTTTAAAAAGACAAGACTTAGAAGAGGGAAACAGAGAGGAGTACACGCCTGGAATTAACATCATGACAACTGCCTGATGCCAGGCTCTGCATTTTATTTATTCATATTCCATCTTTCCAAAAAAGGGGGGGGGATAGGGTAGAGGAATTTCGTGGCTTACAAAATCTCATATAATCTGGCAAGATGATGATAAATTGAACAAAATAAGAAAGAAATGGCAAAAATAATTTCTATTTCTTTGTGCTAGAGGTAGACAGCAATGTAGTGTCAACCCTTGATTGCCGTCCCTTCTTCCACCTGTCACCTATTGTCTCTCAAGGTGTAACTCACATATCACTTCCCAAACGATGCCCTATCTAATTTACAATACTATGTGGCTTCACACTTAATTCAACTATCGCATAGTACAGCAAGTGCTCATGGATATGTCTCTATCCTTTAGACTCCTTGGCAGTACAATAGCAGCAACCTAATAATATTCATTGGACAAGTGTTATGGACTAAATATTGTGTCCCCTCAAATTCGTATGCTGAAGCCCTGACTCCCAATGTGGCTACATTTGGAGATGGGGCCTCTAAAGAAGTAATTAAAGTTAAATGAAGTCATAAAGATGGGGCCCAGATCTGATAGAATTAGTGTCCTTATAAGAAGAGACAGCAGAGAGGACCCCCACCCCCCACACCTGTGAGCCAGGAAGATGGCTCTTGCCAGAAACTAAATTGGCTGAAATCTTGATCTTGGACTTCTAGTCTCCAGAACTGTGAGAAAATAAATTTCTACTGTTTAGACCACTCAGTCTATGGTATTCTATTACAAGAGCTTGAGTTGACTAAGACAACAAGAAACTGATGAACTTAATAATGTGGTGGAAAAGCCACTTCATTAGAAATCTGGACCTCAATCCAACCATGTACTCAGAAGTAAGTGACTTAAGCCCAATACTTCGTTTCCTCATCTCTAATATGGACAAGATAAAACCTCCTTTATCTACTCTTGTTGACACTATAAGGATCAGAGAACTCTTGAATAATTAAAGAGCTTTCTGAACACAAGGCTGTGTGGCATTATTACTATAAAGAGAGCTGGCACCCTTTCCTATGTGCTCTGACAATCAGACTCCAGTGGCCCTGAGAGCCAGAAGGTCTCCCGTCCTCCCCTTGAGGCTTTCTCTACCCACAGGGCCATTATTTTCTAATTGCTCAATTAACAAAACTGATGGCTAATATATTAAGTAAAAGGGTAAGTACTATGTATTCAAATTGGATAAGGAGAAAGTTATTTACATAATATCGGAGGCTCCACTTCAAAATGGTAACTGGTTATATCAGGGTCAGGTGCTTATAGGCATGATTCTAATTTCCTTCTTTATATTCATGAATATTCTCTAAATTTCCAACAAATAATTGAATTACTTTGGAATTAAGAGAAAGAAAAAAACACACAGGATAAAGACTAATGACTTTTCTAAAGAAAAGACTGATATCCCCCCCCGGCAACCTCACGGGCCCTTCCCTCCGCAAGAACAGAGAAGAGAAGGTCATGGAGCAAGTGGACGCCCTCACCCCTCCTCCACGCCCTCACCCTCATCTCTGCTTTCCGCTCCTGCCCTCTCTCAGGAAACCACAGAGGTCCTGGGAGATCACCTGCCAGCATTCCCAAATTGCTCTTCTCCTCCATCAGATCAGATCATTAAGAGCTGCTTTTATTCCAGAGTGTTCAGGATGTCCCAACCCCATCACTCTGCCCTCCTTAACATACCCCTGATTTCAGATTTCAGTAGGAAATGTTGGCTTGTGCCAAAGCATGCATCTAGCCCACTGCTAGCCGCACAGAAGGCTCTCGATAAACATCAGTTCCCTTCCTTCCTATTGGGCCGAACACTTAAACACCCCTTTTAAATAAAATTGTCATTTCGAGTGCATAGAATTTGCCATATGCAGGCCAGTCTAAAACTTTTTATACACAGCCACACAGATATGCAGGGACATAAACTAGATTTGCTTACTAAACACTGTAACATCTCCATTCTGCATTTTAAAACCGCACATGCTAATTTCCTGGAAGACAGAAGGCGAGTGTCACACAAATTAAGTTTTTTCACAGACAAAAGCAGCTGTCTCACCTCACTTACCATCCCCATGGCCATGTTCAACAGCTCTAGCTTTGAAACTACTGCTGGGGGTATGTTTAAATTTGAGGAAAAATACAGTTCTGGACATCTGGATTCATTAAAAGGTAACCTAGCCCCTTCTTTCCCTAAGGATAATAATGATAAACCCATACTTAATGTAGTCACACACTTATGCTAAAGATACACACTTCGCATATTTTAAAAATTATTCTTCTGTTTATCATTAATCTAAGAATATGTTTAACCAACAGGCTGTGCCTTAATTACAGGCCATTGATATCCATCAGTAAATACACTTGGTTTTGTTTCACAGCCATGGTTAAATTTTGTCTTATAATATACAAGAGGGATTAAAAGATTGACCGAACTTTCATATGCCAGCATCCACATATACTATTATTTACACAAATTAATATTTTGTTTCAGAGCACGCCCACGCCGGGCCGCAACAGTGACCGCCACCAATGTCCCAGTTCCTGGGGAGGTCTCACCTCTCACCGAGATGCACTCAGGGCCTATCAGATCCTAAATGCCCAGGAGATGTTGATTTTCATAATAGTGATTGGGACATTAAGACAATCACCAGCTCCTTGAAATTCTACCTCAGGAATCTTTCTGAACCTGTCATGACTTATAGATTTCACAAAGAGCTGGTCTCTGTTGCCAAGTCTGATAACCTGAATTACCAGCTGGGAGCTATTCACTTCCTGGTATATAAGCTACCAGAAAAGAACCTAGAGATGCTGGAACTTCTTATAAGACACTTGGTCAATGTGTGTGAGTACAGCAAAGAGAATCTTATGACTCCCTCCAACACGGGAGTGATCTTTGGGCCCACTCTGATGAGAGCTCAGGAGGACACTGTGGCTGCCATGATGAACATCAAATTCCAGAACATTGTGGTAGAAATCCTAATCGAGCACTTCATCAAGATGAAATCCAACATCAAACACCCAATGGTACCATCACAAGCAGTATAGAACCCCCCAAGCCACCACAATACCCAAAGCTGCCTATTCAGAGGAGTGCAGAAGCTGATCTTGGGAGGAAATCCCCAAGCAGGCCTGTTTCAGATGGCAAGTTGGAGTCGTGCCCTGAGGTGGACATCGGGAAGTTGGTGCCTAGGCTGCAAGACGGAGGGACCAAGGCCACACCAAAGGCCACCAATGGATCTGTGCCAGGCTTTGGGCCCACCAAAGCTCCCTCTTTCCACATAAAGAGACCAGCTCCTCAGCCCATTGTTCACCACAAGGAGGTAGCACAACAACCAACTGGCATGATGGCTGGTCTTACAGTACACATTTGAGACTGCAAGTTCCTCAGAGATGTATAGAAGAGAGGGCTGGTGTGGGAGTTAATTGTCCATGCCACCAAGAGAGAGATAAGACTCTAGAAGTGGAGAAGAAAGGCATCCCCACCAATGCCCACCAAAGAATAATTGATAAAGGAGAACCTCCCAGATGGAAAAGCCAAAGGCCAAGAAAGACTATGGACAAGGGAATGAATGCCTTCAAGATTGCAGAAACAGGGGCTCACCAAGATTACTCTGCCAGTAGGGAAGACAATTTTTACAATTCCTATCCAGCAGGATCTGATCATTTTTATGGACCAGTGACTTCTGTGTATCTCCTGTTCTTTTCTTTTCCACATTAGAGTTTTATTGCAGGCATATTGTTCTTTTTCCTCCATTGTATATTGTGTGTGTACAGATAATTTGTGTATTAGTATATTGGTCACCACAACAGGAAGCTACAACCAGACATGATGAAGATAATTTCATATTACTCAGAGACTTTGAGCTTAATGCAGGTGTTTCTCTTGAGGACAGGGGTGAACATATTTGAGTTGTGAGAGGAGGGATACAATAGGGTGGAATGTTGAAAAGACTGCAAGTTCCCCTGATATCGATTTTAACCTTATTACATAGTAGTAAAACAGTAACAAAACTAAATTGTGACTAATGGGATGAGAATGGAGGTAACTTGTGAAAAATCTAGGTCGTGTCCTTAAAGGGAAGAAACAAGCCCCTCTCCCTTTTCTATTCTGCCTTCCTTTGGCCTGGACTTTAAATTTGATACTGGATGCTGATGGTTCCAACTTGTACCATGAGATGTACGCCATGTTTTGAGGATGGCAGAGCAATAAAATACAAGAAGCGTAGGTCCCTTACACTGTTGAACTGTCTCGCTTTTACATTATATCACCTACCGTGACCTTTATACAAGAGAGAAATAAACTTACATCTTATTTAGAGCAAAAAAAAAAAAAAAACTTTTGTTTCAGAGAATAAACTGCAAACATAAAAACAAGCCATGATACTGTTAACTGTCCTTACTTTTCTCTTGAATAAATAATTGCAAATTTTCAACTGTGTTCTCGCTCCTAGGCTGAATCTTTAAGTGCAAGTAGAGATGACCAGAGGAACATGGAAGGAAAGTTTAACAAAAGAGGGAGCAGAGCTTGCTCGGTCCAGGGTGAGGAAGCGAACAATATGGTGGAGAACTCGCATGGTTTTCCTAATGGCTGGAGCACACATGCTAAGAAAAGAGTGCACAGTCTTGAAAATCCATTTCAGCTCTGAAATCCTCTAATTCTGGTGTTTAGAGTAGACTGGGATTTTCTCTGTGGCTCAGACCTAGGAAAGCAGAAATAACTTTTGGCTGCCAGAGCAAGGATACACATTTAGACCAAATCTTTTTGTCCAGAGAGAGGTAGGAGGCATGTACTCTCTCTATGTCCAGCAAAGTTAGAGACCTGGGTTCCTCTTTCCAACCGAGTTTCTAATTAGCTAATGTTCCTCCCCTCCCCAGCCGGAAGCACAGAGCTGGGCCCCAAAGCTGAGGCTATGGATTGGATACTGCCCCAACCCTCGAGGAAGGGATACATACTATTCTCACCCTGCCCTCTCTCTCCGCTCCTGGCTGGGCGTGATTTCATGAGTGCAAGCGTCAGGCTCCCACCAAAGGCGGAAGCATCTGCCTGGTGAGAAAGGAAAGCTCCCCTCAGTGAGCACCCCAGGAGTCAGTCCTCCAACAGAGCAGAGTGGTTACAATACCCCCTGACTTTACTGCCTACTAACATTTGACCTTGATAAGTTACTTAAGCTCTTTAAACCGTAGGGTCCTCATTGCAAAATGGAAAAAATACCCACCTACCCCACAGAGTGTATGCAAGCGTGTGTGTGTGAGATAATCAAAAGCATTTAGCAGAGTATAACCCAGGGTAAAGGCTCAATAGGTGTTAGATATTTTTGCTATGGTTGGTCTCTTCAAAGGACAGTTGAGGGCTATCTGGCTTCTCATATATCTTTGCAAGTCCAAGCCTTTCAAGTCAGTATTTATAATATCACCACTATAATTCTGTGAAAATTCCCATATTAGTTAGACAAGAGAAATCACATTGGTCTTCAAAGGAGGCTGGTGTTCAGTTGAAGAAAGCCAGATAAACTAAATCCATTCCTTCTGCTGGTGAGCTTGGACTATCTCTTATTAAACGTTAACAAACACCACAGAAAACAGAAAGTTTGGGCCATGAAAAGGTAGATTTTGTTGGAAAGCATTCATTCATTTATTCAAGGTACTGATGGCTTATTAAGGGTCAGGTACCATTAAGGAGCTAGTGATACAGGCCCAGACAAAATGCAGATGATAATCTTTGCCCCAGAGAGGTTTACATTCTAATGGAGGGAGACTGAAAAGCAATGAAGAAAATAACTAAAATATATGATGATAAGGACTATGGAGAAAAGTAAGGCAGGAAAGGGAGACAGGCCACACTGTGGGCAGGTTACAATTTTCAATAATTCACACAAGGCATCACTGAGAAAGTGACACTTAAATAAACACATGAAGGAGGTGAGAGGTGAGCCATGTAGCTATGTGGGAGAAGAGCACGCCCAGCTGAAGATGCAGCAAAATGCTCTCAGGTGAGAGCAGGCCTGGTGTGCTTGAGGAACAAGAATGAGAGCCGTGTGGCAAGAGTCAGTGAGGTGGAGATGGTAAAGACAAAGTGGGAGAGAAACAAGGGGCCAGACTCTGTAGAGACTTTGCGAAGCTTACTCTGAGTTAGATGAGAAGCCATTAGTGTTCTGAGCAGGGGAGAGATATGATCTGACCAATGTTTAGCAATGTTACTGAACTGCGGTGTTGAAAACAGACCACAGCAAAGAAGGGCAGAAGCAAGGAGGCCAGTTAAGAGGTTATCGTAATAATCCTAGAGAAAGATAACTGTGACTTCAACTGAGGAGGTAGCAGTGAAAAGTGGTCAGATTCTGGAAATATTTACATATATATAAATACAGAATTTATAATTTTATAAGTATATAATATATAAATATAGAATTTATAATTTATCACAATATATACAATATACATATATATCATGGGGACTCCAAGCTGGAAGGATGATGGAGCTGCCATTATTGAGATGAGACAAGGAAGATGGCAGAAGAAGCAAATGTGTGGGGTAAAGACCTGGAGATCCATATTGGACATGTTACTTTTGAGATGCCCTTGAAAGATCCCACTCAGATGTTGAGTGAACCATTGAAAATATGAGCCTGGAGTACAAGAGAGAGTCAGGCTAGGGCTCTACATCTGGGATGTATTGATGGCACTAAAAACATGAGATTAGAGGAGATCACTAAGGGGATGAATCTTGTTTCAGAAGAGAAGAGGTCTGAGAACTGATGCCAGGTCACTCCAATGTTTGGCGATAAGGGAGACCAGGAGACATATGAGCAAAGGAGGCTGAGAAGGAATGAGCAGAGTGGTGGGAAGAAAGCCAGTAAGAGTTTCCTTCAACGAAGAGTGTCTCAAGGAAGAAGGAAGGAATGATCAATTGTGCCAAATGCTGCTGATAGGTCAAATAAGAAGAGGGCTAAGTATTGACCACTGGATATTGTAACATGGGTCACTGATGACACTGACAAGAACAGTTCCAGTGGCATGATGAGGACAAGCTAAGAGAGTATGAATGGAAAGGAAGAGAAAGAAACAAGAATAAGCAATTCTTTAAGGAGTTATACTGAAAAGTGGAGCATAAAATTTGGCAGTGTCTGGAGGGAGATGTGAAATCAAATGAAGGACTTTTTTTTTTAAATGAGAGGGATTACAACATATATGTTTGCTGTTAGGAAGTAACAGAAAGCAGAGAATAACGCAGGAGAGAGATAGTACAACAGGAAAATCAAGGGACCCATAAATGGGCCCCAAAACCTCAGCCTGGAACTAAAACGTAGGTAAGAGGCAAGGAAAACTGACTGCCCCACCTAGACAAGCACTGGAGTTGGACCTGGGGGATTAACCATTCAAACACCGGAAGTTTCCAAACTGCCAGCCAACACGTGTGACTAAAACCACCAAAGAGGTAATTTAGAGAACATATGCTCTTGGATGGACCACAAAAGGGTTGTCGATGATTGTTTTCACAGCCCTGCACCTCTCTGCCTCAAGGCCTGACCTAGCCCTCTGACTCCTGAGCCCTGCAAGCAGAGCCTGAAGCTCACAGTAGATTATTGTTCCAGCTCCAGCAGTTCCGAGGCAGAGTAGTCAGCACATTCACAAGGAATAGAAAGGGAGGCAGTGACATGGGAAACCTTTCCTTTTCTAGATCAGGTTTAACTAACCTTCACCAAAGAGCTAACCAAGTGTGGTCTGGCAAACCTGGAAGAAAAAAAATGCAAATATTTGATTTATGATGCTCATTCCCTAGCAACATTTTTCGAATACTCATAGGCACGTGACGGAATTTTAGATGCTGTAGGTTTATTTTGGTTTAAACAAGGTCTTCGTCTTCATGCAACTCTAAATTTGAGGGGTAGGGGAGGGAAAGCAAGATAGGCAAACATGTAGATTTATAATGCAGATAAACAAACAGATTGATAAGAAGGAATATGTTAAAATACAGAATGCATAAACTCATTCACTTATTGATGTGCTGCCTTGTTCCAGGAAAGAGTCAAGATGAGGAAATGCATAAATAAGTCAGCATGCAAAGCTAAAGGACCTGAGATGCAACAAGCAGACTCAGGTACTGACTGGCTCTAAGACTCCAGAGATGTCCCTTAATCACTCTGAGCCACAGTTTCCTCATTTCTAAAGCAGGGGATAGAACCAGGTGATCTCAGGGCCTCCTCTACCTCAACACTTTTTTGACCTCATAATTCATCTTATTTCGCAAAAGGTATTTCTCAGCCCAGCAGGGACTTACGTTTTACACGTGCATGCCTCCACGCACACACCTATATCATAGACAACTCTTGCTTTCAACTTTTCTGTACCTGCCAAATGGCTCCAAAATGAGGCCACTTTAACAAATGCCACAGTCCCCAATTCCACGGCCATTCCACTGTGTTCAGTTCACAGCAGACACATTCCGGAAGAGCACCCCCCTGGCACGTGTGGCACTTCCAAGCAGACTGGCTCTTTCCAAGCCAGCACCACAATGTTGAAAAGGCTGGGAGGGCAAGGCAGCGATCACAAAAGTCAGCAGCTTAAAAATCCAACTCAACAAGGCAACTCGTGGGGAGTAGAGCTTGCTTCTTAAGTAAATATCAGGGCTGCTAGTTGAAGATTAAAAGAAAGAAACCATGGGGAACATTTAGAGAGGAGCACAAGTATTTGCCAGAGTGAGAGGAGATCTTAACCAATTAAGAAAAATGTGAAATGGAAGATTTGGAAAGTTTGGGATTTGCTTATTATCTCTGCATACAATTGTACTTCCTGACAGTGGCATTTCTGATTCAAATAGCAAAATGGAAAATTCAGACGCAAAATAAGAGCTAAATATGGCTATAGTACAAAATATCATACCGTACACTGGGTAGAAATAGAACCGTTCTAAAGGACCCATAGTGCTTCTGAACAAGTTTCTCAACTGCACTGTACATTTACCACCTTAGATATCACAGCAGGTTTTCACTCCAAACCACCTAAGTATGTAGATTTTTAAACACCACTTAAACGATCTTCTCCCAAAAGAATTAAATTTCCATTTATAGCCTATTCCTCTATTAAAAATTAATGAATTTACTAGCTCCTAGGATGGAGGCCTTCATTTGTTTTATAATGAAAAAAGCTTTGATCTGCAATTCTCCAAGGGTGTGATTGTTTTTATTCTTCAGTTCTTCTCATTAAAAATAAATACCTCCATTCTCTAAGATACACCTGCAAAGCACTTAAAACACCCATTTGAACAATAGGAAACCTATTTTCATCTCCCCGCAAAAGAATCTACTATTTAAAGTGCTTCTGCAGTGGGAAAAACACTTTTCTTCAGTACTCAGGCACCATTCTGGGTGGTGAAGCACCAAAATTGAAGGTTTGCAACTAATCAGTATTTACAGAGCAAGCTCAAAGGGCAACTTCTTAAAGGCGAAGATCTGAGCTGTAATCAGAATTCTTCACATATTGTCTTTTGCTCAAGAGGGAGTAACGAGCCAACGTGAAGTCACAGTTTGATTCATTGAATACTTCAGGCTACACTCTAATGCAGTCCAAGCCACCAGGTGTGGCTTTTCTCCAACAGATGCCACAGCCTTAAAAGCAAAAGGCAAATGAGTTCTTAGAGTATAACCAAAAAAATGGCTGACAACAGCTTTGGTTTTTGCTTCCATGCTATCACTAATAGTAAAATGCTCATAACCAGGCCCTAAGTGTTTTATGTATCAAGACAAGGGAATTGTGAGGCTTTTCTAAATGAACTAGTTATCAGAAACTATTGCTAATTCAAGTGTGGTCATTCAGGAAAACAGTGACACCAAAAACACGTTCTATATTTGAATAACACGACGTATTCCACCCCGGTAACTATTTGCTGATTACATGAAGGACTGAATGAACAAACAGAGTAAGTTTCCTCAGTGTGTGTAAGGGAAGGTTTCTCAAAGCTATTTCCAGAATCCAGGCATTCACATCCATTACTCACCACTAGATTACCCAGGCTTCTGCGACATGAAATTTAGAATAATCAAAAACCCTGGACTGATCCTGTCACTGGCAGTGATTGCCTGCCTGGAAGTTGATAAAATAGACTTGAACCCTGAATTTTTCCAATCCACAGACACCATGTACTGAATCTCTGCAATAAATCAGCTGCTGGAATGACAAAGCATCACTAGCAATGTGTATCCCCACAGCCAAAACCGGGGAGAGTTTCCCATTAGGAACCGTCTCTGATCTAATGCCTCAAGCCAACAGCAAAGGGAGGCAGTCAGTCTCCAGGGAGAGGAGAGGAGTCACGCTGTTGTTAAGCTGCAGTTTTTGCCAACTCTTATCTTGGGGAGGAGCATTAGCTGTGGTTCTCAAGAGGGCTGCCAAGCTGTTTACCCACTGCCTGCCATCCTGTCTGCCACACCCCATTATCCTCCGAGGAGGTGCAGGGAAGCAAGATGGAACATTCTAGAAAACAAAACTTAGAATCCGCTGAATAAGCTATACTGCCATTTCCACCCCCATTGCCTCAATTAAACATGCATACACAAATACATAAGTGACTAAAGAGAATTTTTCTTAATTTTGGCACTGAATTAAAAATATACAAATGTCTCCTCTTACGAAACAAAACACTGACATGTACAACAGAACTAGATATAAGATTCTTCTGCCAAGATGACTGCTTTTCTCTAAGTATAAAGGAAATAATTTCAAGTTTGGCTAAGATAGCTTATTTCAGAAAAACAGAGGAGACCTAACTGCCTGTCCCCAGATGTCACACAGATGATCAAATAGCCACTTGAAGAGGCTCCTCAAAGGAGCTGCACTGGAGCTGCAAGAGGGGATGATCCTCTGAATAGAACATGATCAGCACTTCACAGGCTGTAATGCGTATTACTTCTGCCCAGGATCCTAACTCGTTCACATCCCTACACACATAAGCGCTTGTGCAGCATCGTCGATTTACTTCCATTCTATAAAACCTAACCATTTGGCAAAACAATAATAATAATAATAATAATACCATGTCAATAGATAACAGCTTGTCCTTAGTAAAAACTGGATGTGCATACAAGCGTGTGTCTAATTGGAAAAACAAACAGACTGGATATGTTTTCAGACGTTGTAATCTCAGCTGTGCACATGCAACTCATAAGTAGAAACCACAGAGCTCTTTTAAAGACTGCAGTCGCTCATTCCTCCCCTATCAAAAATGGTCGACATCAGTCTCTGACTTCACCATGCAACCTCAACTTTCCTAAACATTCCCTGATTCATGGTCCAGAGATAACACTGATATGATGACAGTCCGCTGCCCTCCTCTGTTTCTGCTCCCTCCCATTCCCATTACATAAAGAAACCAGCAAGATAATACCTGTAATGTCATTTTCCTAATAGAAAATTCTATCACCCATGAGCTATGAGCATCTAATGCTAATCTAGACGAAAACTCCTGTTTCTGATGTCCCGAGGTGAGTAATACTATCTTTGGCTATATTTCAGCAATTCAGTTCCATTCAGATGATATTTATAGAGGTTCTCCCATGTACCAGCACTGCACTCGATCTGAGGAAACAAAGAAGCATCAGCCAGTCGCAGCCATCTGTGGAGAAGACTGACCTGCAAGCATTCCTAGGACAATGTTTGAGCTACTATGTTGGAAGCATGTGCAAAGAGCTAGGAGGCAGAGCAGTCAAGTCCTCCTAGCACTCGGTCTCAGCAAAGTTCATCTAAGAAAATCCAACACAGGTTTGTTCAAACACAGCATGCTTAAGACTGACAAATGAAAACAACACACAAGAACCCCAGGGTAGGATGGGCCCATTCCACCTGGATACTTTCCCATCCTACTCTTAACTCAGTCCTGAGCTCCATGAAGGAGTTTCCACGCTCTATTCTTCATAACATGATATTCTCATTCTGACTCAACTTTCTTTACTTGAAAACCTAAGAGATAGAGTCTTCATAACTGGTGCAAAGGCCAGTGAGCAGCAACATTATTGGCTATTCGTTGCCTCCTCTGCAAAACCCACATCAGACCCCAAACTCCTTTTCCAACCTCATTCCTATTTTCCTATCTTTGTGAACCCCACGCTCCATCCAAAAGGAATCACAGAGGCTTTACACTTTCCCATTTCCATCTTTGATATGCTGCATCCACTGCTGTAAGGCCTTCCCTCCCTTTTCTACATGCTTCAAAGCCAGCTCAATTGCCACCTCCTCCACCATTCTCCCAATGGAAATTCTCCCAATTTTATTCTGCACCTAACTTTCCTATTTGTTTATTTATTCATCACACATTTATTAAGAATCTATCCTGTTGTGTGTTTGGTACTAGGGAGGTAGAGATGAGTGAATAGAATCTGCTGCAAGCCCTCAGGAAACTCACAGAGACTTGTACATATAGAAATGCAATACAACAGGACAAGAGATTTAACAAAGTCTCAAGAAAACTTCTGTGTCCCAAGACACAAAAGAAAGAATATCATCTGCTTTGGTGGGTCAGCAAAGACTTCAAGGAAGAGGTCTTATTACCCTTTCTTGACTTTAAGTGACTTTAGGGCAAGGTCAATGTCTGGTTCATATCCCTCAAGGTGCACTAGCCCGATAAACAGTCTGTGAAATGAAGGAATAAATGCATGGATGAATGAATGACATATCGAATTTACCCTGTGGCTCTCACTTTATGCAAGGCCATTTTAACAAATACTTTTGGAAAGCACCGGGATTCCAGTCTCACTGAGAAGGGGTAGCAGTAGTACATCACTTAGCTGTTCCCGAATTGAAGGTAAGACCAAAAGCTTATTCAAGTGAATAGGCCATCATTAACTGTAAAAGCTGCAAAAGAAACTGGATTCAAGTCTTTTGGGCATTCACTGAACTGCTAGCTAAAAAGTCTCTGAAACTCAAACCATGAAAACTAATGAGTAGAGAATCTAGGAGGTGTTACAGACAGAGCCAGTGTCCTGATAGAACCAGGCTTACCTACTGTCACAGCACATAGGATGCTTCAGAAAATGATGTAGGTTTAATTTTGTAGGCAGTTTGGTAGCAAAACTTTTGACTGATAAACTCTATAATACGCCAACCCACATGTCAAGTAAAAAGCCTGAATGAGGGGCCAGCCAGGTGGTGTAGCAGTTAAGTTCGTGCATTCCACTTCAGTGGTCCGGGGTTCACCAGCTCGGATCCTGGGCGCAGACCTACTCACTGCTCATCAAGCCATGCTGAGGTGGCATCACACATACAAGAGCTACAACGCTACAACTATGATATACAACTAGGTACTGGGGCTTTGGGGAGAAAAAAGAAAAAAAAGAGGAAGATTGGCAACTGATGTTAGCGCAGGGTCAATCTTCCTCAAAAAAAAAAAAAGTTAAAAAAAAAAACCTGAATACTTCTCAACTCAGGGCAAAGCTTGCCACTGATAAGTGATTTGCAGATTTGATTTTGCTTTAATGTGAATGAATTGGTTAGTGGTAGGATCTTTTCTGGGGAGATAACACCAAGATAATAGAGGAAGATTTTCCAGAGAATTGGTTTGTGTTGTAGACATAGCAATGAAGCAGGATTTGCACAGGAGTAGGAATCCAAAAATCGTGTTCCAGTACCAGCCCTATAACTTAATTGTTATAAGACTATGGAGAAATCATTCAACCTCTATACCTTGGTTTTCTTGTCTATAAAACAATGCTAAACATGCTTACCTCAAAGGCTTATTTTGTAAAAGTTAAATCAGATTGTAAATTTCAGGTAAATGCCATGGATAAAAGACAGAACTGATGGTTACTGAAGTCCCATCCAATGCTGAGGTTACGTGCATTCATTGAAAAAGTTAATGTCGAACACAGATTAATTTATATTTTCTAAATAGCTTCATTAGAGTAGGCCAAAGAGAATTATTATGCTTGTTCTACAAATGAATAAACAGAGTAAGAAGTTGAGTTCTACTGGTTCTATCTTCAAAATATCTCTTTGCACTACTTTACATTGTAAACTCTCAAGCTCCACGGATATACAACCCACTGCCACCCAAACCCAGCCCTTTATCAATTCACATGAGGTGGATTTCAGTAGATTCCCAACTGATCTCTCTGCTTTCTTGACTCCAGTTGTTCCTCACCACAAATTACCTTTCCCAAGACTTCACAGCATTATCTTGCTCAATATCCATGGGGCTGCTCATGTCCTTAAGTAAAACTCCAAATGTTTCCTTTGCCATTCCCTCCCATCCTCTTCCCTCAAACTAAGACAAATCACCTCTTTACTGTCCTCAAAATTCATTTTGTCATCTCCTACTTTTATTTTTCACTCCAGCCATCCCCCTGCTCTACTATTTTCTCTACTCTTCTCCAGATATTACCCGTGTTTCAAGATTCAGCTCACATTTTACTTCCTTCAAGCAGTGTCTATACATCCACCTAGTGGGAACTGAGTCTTCCGTTCCTCGAACACCCCTGGACACTCAGTATTTTTATCATTGCACTTATCAAAGTTCACGCTGCATCATGTCTACATACAGTGTCTCTTATACGAGAATGAGGAATAATTCTGTGGACCAGAAGCCATGCTTTGTCATCTGGATTTATCTGTAGTTTTTTTCATAGTGCTTTACAAATAGTTAGCATTTAGTACCTGCTTGTTGAAGGGATGGAACTGAACTGATTTATCCTTTACTGTTTATTCCACAAATATTTACTGACCACCTTCTATGTGCCAGGCCCAGCCGTGGGCTCTGGGGATACAGCTGTGAACACAACTGATAGTCCTCTCTACTGTCTACGGGAAGTTACAGATAAACAAATAATTAAACTACTCAGGATGTCTGATGGTGACGATTACTATAGGACAAAGTAAATAAAATAAAAACTGGATCAGAGACATGTGAAGTTTAGGGTAAAGAAAGTTTTCAATTTTAAATTGACCAATCAGAAGGCCCAAGTGAGAAAAATTCATAAAGCAAAATAGGTGATACAAGAAAACAATCATTTTCAGGGCACCAGCCACACAGAAAAATATCAATGGGCACTGTTCAGGACTGAAATCTAAACATGACATCCTTAAAATCTCATCAAGGGATAAGATGCAGACAAAAATAACTAATACAAGGCAGGAGACAAGAAGTCCTGGTAAAGAGATTTAAAATCTCTGATCAGACTAAAGACATCAGGAAAGATTCAAGGAGCTGATGGCATTTGAAACAGACTTGAAAGAAGGGGCACAGTTTACACAGGTCAGATGGTGGGGATGGAGATTTGAAGAGTAGGACCCTTGAATGTGACGATTCTACTTTAAGTTCAAGGAAAAAGAGTGATCCAAACATAAAATCATTTCTCATTTCTCAAGTCTCTGTGCTCTCCGGGTCTACTGTTATCACACAGGGGACCAGTGAGCAATTAAGGTGGCTGCCTAACTCCAGAAGAGGCTTCATTTCTAGTTTATCGATTCATTACCTTTGATTGAGCACTCACCATAGGGCAGTTACTGGCTAGGCTCTAAGGAAAAATCATTTGACTCACGCCTGCCCTTAAGACTATCACTGTCTAGGCCTGGGGAGAAATGAACATATCAGTGATTAGCATTCAGTGCCACAGATGCACAACTCAAGCAAAGCACAGGGCCTGCAGAAATGCAGAAGAGAGATATCCTGATCTGTAGAGGAGTTAGTAAAGGCTTCCCAGGCAAGTGGACGCTTGAACTCATTTGCATGTGTTTAATCAGAAACGTTTTTTTGTTTATAAAATACACATATACTCGTGGAAACTGGGAAAACACAATAAATTCAAATATAAAGGAAAAATAAAAATCACCTATAATCCTACCACCCGAAGAGCTTCTATCAAGTTTAAGATATTTCCTTCCAGTGATCTTTTGCAATCTCTCTCTTCCCCTCCTCACTAAACATAGTAAAAGACACTAAAACATATAAATGAGAATACATATACATGTGTTTATGTTTCATACTCTTTTAATTTAATATTATCTTTTAGATTTTCTCTTATGTTATCAAAGTCTAAGAAAATATAAATCTCATGGCTATGTAATATTGCATAGTATTTATAAAACTATTTCCCTGGTATTGCATATTTAAGTTGCTTCAAATACAGTATTTTTGCTATTGCAAATAATAGCAATGAATATATTTGCACATAAATATTTGTTTCGTTAAAAGAAATTCTTAGAAGTGGAATGATTAGACAAAGAGAAGATGTATATTTTAAATAGGCTTGAAGTTTTGAAGAACAAATGGAAGTAAAGTACTAGGACAAGGAAGGGCAGTGTTGGCACAAGGAATAGTCTGTATGGGGGTACATGGGCACGAAATAGCACAACTTGTGGAATTTCAGGTCATTTGGTAAGGCTAGATCAAAGGGGTGGGTACGTTGGGGTGAGGGAGTGGCTGAACAGAGATGAAACTGAAGAGATGGACAAGGACCAAGTTATTAACATAAACAGTCTCAGGAGGTGAGTTACGGGGATTTAACTCCATCGTAGAGTTAGCTACGAGAAACTCTGAAATATTTTAAGGAAAAAAGGAACTTGGTCATATTTTTTATTTAGAGAGACCACGCTTGTGGCAATGACAGATGGGGGAGGGGTATACTGAAGTAGAAAAGACTTTGAGAGCTATTATAATAATCCAGGAGCAAACTAAGAATGGCCTGATGAAAGGTAGCAGTAATGTACAAAAAGTGATACATACAAAGGATATTAAGCTGCTTGGCTCTAAAAAATTTAGTGACTGATTTCAAAAAAAGAAAAGCATCCCTGTTAGGCAGACCTGTAGTTGATCCTTCCCATTTAAAAGGGAGAGGGTGGCATGGATTGATGTAAATTCTAGAGGGAATCTCCATGTCCCTCACGTCAAATACACTGTTCAGGTTCTCTCCAAAACTTTCCCTTTATCAACATTTATTCAATGCTCCTGCTTACTCCTGACAGATGATATGTCCTCAATAGTTTAGAGCTTTGTCTCCAAATTGACCTATACTTGCCCTTTGTACCTATGGAGAAGACAATGGCCTCAGCAGCAGTCTGTGAAGGGAGCCACACACTGGGGTGGATCACACCAAGGATGGAGGCAGGTGAGCCCTGATTGGTGTTTAGACAAACCTGAATACCCTAAGGTCATCTTACGCAAAGTATTCAAGGGTTTCTAAAATCTCACATAAAAGGTATAGTAGTATGATTTTAAATGATATTACTTTTCTTTGGACCTATCTTTATACTACTGATGCTAGGATTTCACCCACTTGATACGAGTATTTTCTAATTTAGAGCTATTGTTTTCCTTTCTTCTTCTCTTGGCATTCCTGTGGTCCTTAGAATCCAATAGTACCCACCACAGAGGACAGGAAGCCACCCATGATGGAAACATGCAGGAGAAAACAGGGCACACAATCAAAAACACTGCATTTATCATACTCCAGCTAGATTATCTCCTGAGATGGGCTGATTTCCAGAAAAACATCCCTCACTCTATCACCATAACTTTTCCAATTGGCATTCGTGGCAGGGGGACCTAACATGAATCACTACACATTGCAAATTAACTTTGTGCAAATAGGATTCAAAACTAAAGAGTTGAATCACTACTTGATTTTATTCTTCCACTTATTTTGACAGTTGCTTATAATTTGCTTATATAGGAAAAATGTGTATATACATATATATACAATTTATGAAGTATACATACATGTGTACACGTATATGTACTATGTACATCATAAAGAATACATATATATAAAAAATTGTCCACCCACCACAGCTTCAAGCTTCCATTAGTATATCTTATCTAAGAATATTTCTAGCTTTAACAACCAAAAAAATATGACCCTTAAAATTGCACAGGAGAAATCCAAAGAGGCTCAGCAAATTCTAAACATGTAGAACATCCAAATATATGCCAATCTATAAGAACTATTATAGGGAAGCACAAACACGAGGAATATAGTCAAAATTCTTCAAGAATGTCCCAACATTCATGTCCCAACATGTTTTTTACAGGGAGCAAACACCAATGAAATATCTCTAGCAAAGCTGCTCTCTAATCCAATAGTTGGTCAGTTAATCAAAAAAGGTGATTAAAGTAAGAAATCATGCTTTAAACATGTAATTTTAACATAAAATACATAAATCTAAGTTCATTCCCTAATCATTTGAGAAGGGCAAGGCCTCTTTCAGCTCTATCTTATATAAACAGCACACATAGGTCATTGCCTAGGATTTCTAGTAATAAGTTAGGGATACTTACAAAGCAGCTTCTAGATGTTACAATTTTTTCCATTCTCATGCAGTTAACTCATCTGCCTAATTTGACAGAAACTTTTTAGAAACTAGCTTTTCCCCAGCATTTAACGTGGTTTCCCAGAAGCAACTATATTTAAACAGACACATTTCACTAATGTACATATATTTAATTAAAACATATAGGTACTACTGATATCAGCAAGTTCGAGCACAACTAAAACGTATTCTTTAAGTACCTAATAGCATTGATAGCAGAAGTATATGGGCATCCTAGAGAGTAAGCTACCAGCTGCAAGCCATCAATGAGTCATGGGCATCAGTCAGGCCGTCTTAGGGTGGGAAGGGAGCATCTGTGCACCCAGAAAGGAACTTAAGTGGCTTAGTTAGGAAAGTTTCTACCACAAATGGAAAGCATTTAATAACAAGTACGGTTGTTCTCTGAGATTATATCAATTAGCTATTGCCGCACTAATGCTACATAACTCCCCAAATTCAACTGCATACACTAATAAGCATTTTATCTCATGCTCATGGGTCCCCAAGCTGTGATCTAGGCGGTCAGCACCTCTGCTGCAAGTCATGGGTCAGCTGAGCTTGATTCCTCCTTGCAGATTGGGCTGGGACTGCTCTACACGTATGCGCCCAGGCTGAAGGGGCAGTAGCTACTCGGGAGTTGGGGAGTGGGGGAGTTCTGCTCATGGCAATGACAAAACACAAACACCTTTCAAACCTCTTCTTGTGTCATAAATGCTAATATTCCACTGGCCAAAGGGAGTCACAGGGCCACACCAATCTTCAAGAGAAAAGCAGCAGACTCCACCAACCTTGAGGTCAAAACAAGTCATGTAGCCAAGTCCAAGACCCCAGACTGAGAAAACGTATTTCTCTCACGGAGATAGGGAAAGGGAGTGAATATTTTCAGCAATAATCTAATCTATCACACAGACACTAAGTAAAATTTTTACTTGGGGTCTTGAAAATGTTAAAATTCTGGTTAAAATTGATTTTCAAATCACTTTCAGCTCTATCATTCTATGATGTTCTTTTCCTTTTTTTTTAGTTTTTAAAGATTTATTTTTATTTTTTGTTTATTTTTTAATGGAAGTATAATTTACATAAAATGCACAGACTTTTCATGTTCTGTTCAGTGAGTTTTGACATAACAAGACATAGAACACTTCCAGCATCTGAGAACTTTCCCTCACGCTCCTTTTGCGGCAATACCCTTCAAACATCCAGAGTTAAGCATTGCTCTGATTTCTGTCATCACAGATGAGTTTTGCCTCTTTTGGACTTCACATAAATTGAATCATATAATGTGTATTCTTTTGCAGCTACTTTCTTTTCTCAACATAATTGAGTAATATTTTTTGAGATTCATCTACGTTTCTATGTGTATCAATGGTTTGTTCTTTTTTATTACTGAGTAGTATTCCATTGTTTGAAAATATTACAATTTTTAAATCTACTTTCCTGTGGATAGATAGATAGAAGTAGGCAGCTTCTGTCCTGGTTTCCAACGATCCTCACCTCTTGGTATTCATACCCTTGTGGAGTCCCCTCCCTTTCAGCATGAGTTGGACCTCATGACTTTCTTCTAATAAATAGAATATAGCAAATGTGATGGGATGTTGCTTCCAAGATTTGGATATAAAAGACTTGACTTCCATCTCTCTCCCTCTCGTTCCTCTTGCTCACTTGCTCTAATGAAGCAAGCTGCCACGTTGTGAGCTACCCTATGGAGAGGTCCACACTGCAAGGAACAGAGGGAGAACTCCAACCAACAGCCAATGAGGAACTCAGGTTATCATTCCAACAGCCTGGGAGGAATTGAATCTTGCCAACAACCATGGGAGCAAGCTTGGAAATGGATGTTTCCGCAAGTCGAGCCTTAAGATGATTCAAGTGGAGTGTTTAGTCCACTTGAACTTAATGTAATTCTTAATAGAAATAAAAGAACTTGCATTTTAGACATTGTTTTCTTTAAAAGTTTGAGCTGAAAAAAAAATTTTTTGTTCAGGACTAGTTGCCCATGCAGACTCAAGCACACAGAGCTGCAATTTAGCAGGAAAAATATTCTATCATATCATGGCAAAGCAGTCTCCTTTTCACATTCAAAACTTGATTTAATAGAGATATGGGGTTCTTTTTAAAAAATACTGTTACTTTATATGTATCACATACATATGATATCATAAACATATGATAAACTATGCACTCTTAAATTTGATTCAAATTTTAATGGTGAAAATATTCTAAAGATGAGACACATAAGCTAACTCCTTCATTTTAAAGGTTAGGAAAGTTACTGGAAAACTGGAATTATTAAATATAAAAGGTTATGATTAATAATCATAAAGGTATATAGGTCTAAATTTGAGAATCATTATCATCAAAATGAACATTTAGAGGCATTTCTTTTTTTTTTTAATAATTTTTATTTATTCATTTATTTTCCCCCAAAGCCCCAGTAGATAGTTGTATGTCATAGCTGCACATCCTTCCAGTTGCTGTGTGATGGGACGCGGCCCCAGCATGGCCGGAGAAGTGGTGCATCGGTGCGCGCCCGGGATCCGAACCCGGGCCGCCAGCAGCGGAGTGAGCGCACCCAACCGCTAAGCCATGGCGCCGGCCCTAGAGGCATTTCTTATTTTACATATGTGCTCCTGAAAAGTAAACCAATCAACTGGTAGTTAAGTGTTAAATTGGTGGTAGAGACTTAAGTGCTGTCTTTCAAAGTGAGGAAGAGCAGTGATTTGGGGTACATGATGAAGCTAAGAATCAAAATGGAATTTTGAAGATATACGAGTTTTGACAAAATGAAGGAAAGTAAGGAAATACATTCCAGAAAAGCTGGGGAAAGGGAGTCATAACTGATGTCACGGTAAGAAGCAGCATGGTATGTTTGCCAATCAACGGAACCAGAGATGAACAGAGGGGCCTATTGGCATTTAGAGAAAAATAAGGTTGAATACAGAGATTGAGACCAATTATAGCAGCATGTGACATCCAGACACTGGAGTCTGGATTTGATATGGTTAATGACAGAGTTAAATGATGAAAGTGGTTGAAAGTGAGAAGTCACATGAAAGGACTGCCAGGGGGAAAGGAAAAACAGAAGAGAAGACTATGGCCCTAATCGAGCATGAGATAAAGACATGAGGGTCTGATTTAGGATTATCACACCCTCATGGAGAGATGGAGAGGATGGAGAGGCTCCTGCTTTCAGTGTGGTGCCTGGAAAGATTGGAGAATCAAGGGCTTAAAATTCCTGGCTCATCTTGCAGCAGAATTTGTCTATTACTGCTGCTATGTTTATTCATATTGCATTAAATACCTGACATACACCACTAAAATATGGAAGTAATCATCAAGTATGTGCATAAATCGGTCCTTGTTTGAAAAATGTTTCCTAACAATCCCCATTTTCAAAGTCACGTTCTTTCATATGGATCTAAGGGTTTCCAACAGCTGTGAAAAGCTCTTTATATTAACATTCATAAAAGCAAATAGCATAGCAAAATAAACATATAAGAAACGCTAGACAAATGTGAGTGCCCACAGAGTCATAGGAAAGGACAAGAATTCAGTGGTCTACTTTCCCCTGGGTTTAAAAAAATGGGTAAAATAAGACTATTAAGATGACGTTAAGATCAATACATTATAGTTCTGTCCCTAAACTGGTAAAGAAAGCACAGAAATATAATGAAATAATATAAAGTTTTTCACAGTGTAAAATGTTTTTAAAGGTTTAACAAATATATGTACACTCTTGGCCAAAATATTTTCTAGAAGAAGAGGTTTCACATAGTTTAATTATTGAAGAATACTTTATAACTGACATATCACATTCACAGAGATGAGATTTGACAATAAACCTGAAGTGGTCAAGTAAATTAATACTTCTCAAGTGCTCAGAAATTTGGGTCTCTAAATTTAAAACTAACATTTATAATCTATTTAATTTCAATTAATTGTAATACTATTTAACTTCTTAGAAAGGTTTCTTTTTATCAATAATTGAAAATCAAACCTTAGTGACCCTCCAACTTATCAGAAATTTTTAATTGGAGACCAAATCAGGAAGACTGTACAGTATTATTAGAGTGATAAAAAAATAGCTGCTATATGAAATAATAGAAAATATATATATTACTCTCTGCCTCCAGTTCCTGGCACAGAGCTCCTAAGGCTCTTGTAATTTCCTAAGTGATAACAGCACTAGGAGCATCTTTTGTTCTAATATTTGGTCTCTGACCCTGGTTCCTGACACAGAGCTCCTAAATCCCTTGGAATTTCCTGGATGATAGGAGCGTCTTTTATTCTAATGAGGTGACTCTTGGTGAGCTCCTGTGTAGCTTTAAGATGGGCGCTGGTTACCACAAAGACTAAGCCATGATTAGAAGCTTGTAACTTTCCACCCTACCCTCCATCCTCTGAGAAGAGGAGAGGGACTAGAGACTGAGTTAATGATAGATCATGCCTACGTGATGAAGCCTGCATAAAAATCCCAAAAGTATGGGTTTCGGAGAGCTTCCAGGTTGGTGAACACCTGGAGGTGCTGGGAGAGTGGCATACCCGGACAGGGCATGGAAGCTTCATGCCCGTTCCCACATACCTTGCCCTATGTATCTCTTCCATCTGGATATTCATCTGTATCCTTTATTATATAATAAACTGGTAAATGTAAGTGTTTCCCTGAGTTCTGTGAGATGTTCTAGTAAATTAGTGAACCCAAGGAGAAGGTCATGGGTACCTCGATTTATAGCCAGTCAGTCAGAAGTACAGGTGACAACCTGAGACTTGCGATTGGTGCCTGAAGTGGGGGCAGTCTTGTGAGACTGAGCCCTTAACCTGTGGGAGCTCATGCTAACTCCAGACAGACAGCGTCAGAACTGAATTGAATTGTATGACACCCAGCTCGTGTCACAGGATTGCCTGATGTGTGAAAAATCCACACATCTAGTGTCAGACATGAAGTGAAGTGTGGTAGGAGTGTGAGAGTAAAGGAAAACATATAGGAGGGTGTTTTTCCAACTTAGGCTTATTTTTCAAAAAAAGAAAGAGAAATCTCCCCTAATTATGCTCAACCATTTCTCTATAATCATGTTCTAGATTGTGCACATAAAGAAAACAGTGAAGAAAGAATATTGAAGGAAATTTGAAATTTCAAGAACTTTGGTACTCAAGAAAGATAATGGGAGAACAAACTGATTAAAGAAATAAAGTTTCAGAAATATTGAGACCTGATTTTTTAATAAGGAAGCTGAGAAATACCATCATAATTTTCATCAAATTTTTGGTAACAGCAGACACTTCATTATGGGCTATAAAAACCAATGTGTTGAGCTATGCACTAAACCTGCAACCTGGACAGCCGACCCCTCATAAAGTCGGTTTATTATACCAGAAATGTTCTAATACACATAATATATTCTACAAATCAAGCAACTTTGCATGCTAACTTACATCAGCTCAGAAGACTAATAATCGTTAAAGCAAATGAGGGGATGAGGGCATCATTTTCTACTCTCTGTAGAATAACAGTGTCCAAGAGACTCAGAGCCCTGTGTAGACATTAGCTTAATCCTCAAATCTATTCTGGCTACAGAGCTTTCCAGTCCTCACCTACTTTAGTCCTATAGGCCTTTTCTGTTCTTCCTCCTTCAGCATCCTCTAGACCCTCTGACTTTCATTTCATTTTACACAGAGGCTCCATAACAACTTCATTTGCCAGCTTCTAAATTATTTTGATCAAGTGTATGATATTATACAGTTATTACAACTAGGACCGCAGGAAACATTACCAGATCAATATCACCATCTCCCATTAAATGGCAATTCAGTGTGTCAGTAATTTCCTTTCATTGCACTTCAAATCCTAAAATACCCCAGATCTTTTTTATTATGTCCTCTACAATCCCTTCAGGCCCAGAACGTTACAGAATCGGGAGGTGGGGGCAATGATGGGAAGAGGAAGGAGATGAAGGAGAAGGACTTAATAGGACTGCAACAAAGACATTGAAGAAGTAATTTTATTTTTCCCCAAAAGCTGAAATGATTTCAAAGGCAGAAGATACAAGTCCTCTATAAACAGATTCAGCATCACTTGTATAAAATACATGAGATGAATGAAGGTGGTATATAATTTGAGAAAACATGTAATTGGTACCTCAGACTCATGATTTCACAGATACTACTGTTTAGGGTGGGATTCGATTTATTTAAGTAAAATAGAGAAACAATTTAAAGAAAAATATGATGTAAGTAGTGGTACAGGGGGTACCCAGCAACAGAAAACAGTGTGAAGGTGATGTATGAAAATCTGACTTGTGGGAAATCTGGTTCTCCAGGGCCCGTGGGATGGGCTTCCCCTATTTTCCCTGTGACAGACACACCACTGGACAAGGTGCAGGATCAGATCTCCATCTGACCGTCGGAGAGCAGGTTTGCAGATGAATACTCTATTTGGCTCAACAGATCTTACTTTTGCAAAAGGTCTAGCAGGCTTCCTTGGCAATCCTTTCCCTAATAAGGTCATCCAAGGTCATAGACAATAACAGAAGTGAAGGAGGGCTGAGGATTACCCCTCCCTAACATTTCAGTCACTTGGGGCACATTTTCCCTCGTTTCCCCACCCTATACTACATGTGTTCCTCTTCCATTCTTTCCCACCTCATTCTCTCCCATCCTCCCTCCAGCCCTACAAGTGACTTCTCCGCTTTATACACCCACCACATTTTGCTATTTCTTTCTTCTGGCCCAAATTATACTCCACTTTTTATGATGGTTGTCATATTTATTAACAGCTTCTTGAGCATGTGATCCATGTCTCATCCATCTCCCCAACCACTATCACACCACTACTCAGTCACTACTGACAAAATGCCATGTATTTATTAGGAACTCAAAAAGTAGTTTAATTGTGCCATTGGAATGCAAAGTTTATGCTGGAAGTTATAACTGTGCCATTGGAATGCAAAGTTTATGCTGGAACAGAGAATCCTTAACCAGAAAGTTGGCATAGCTCACTCAGCCTTACACGCTAGATTGCTATCCTGCTTGGCGATCTGCAGCCATGTGGGACTCCCACAGAAGCAGGTACAATGAACAACAGTAACCCCCTCCTCAATTTCCCCTCTAATGCCTTTCAGTAGCTTCACTGCTTCTTCCTATCAACACCTCTACATCTGATATGTGCAGGAATTTAGAACAATATCAATAAAAGAGCTCTCTTTGATGAATAAGCCAGGGATTTTTCCTTCTGCAACCCCAGAGAAGTGAGGTAGAGGACAATGACTGCTTGGGAGAGCTGATCTAAATTCTTATACAGCCATATAATGAAAAAGAAGCAATCTCAAGGCAAATCACTTCCAACCCAAGAGAGGAGTGAAAGGATTCAGTATAGTCTTCTTCCAAGAGATGTCACGCACAGGTTAAAAAATGGGACAACAGTTTTGCGACATAAAATAAATTCACTTCCAAAATGGGTACCTAAAGGAAGACAGAAAAAGCTAAGTTACATTAAAAAGATTAATAGGATCTGGCAGGATAGTTTCTTCAGATGAATGGGCAAATCCAATTTACTCAGTCCAGCATATCAAAGGGAATTGTTACCACTCTCTTTAAAAGATAAATCAAAAGAGCTACAGAAACCAAGAGGCAAATATAGTCATTGAGCAGCTACTAACGTGCCAAGCACAGTTCTGGGCACTGGGGGTACAGCAGTGAACCCAATAGACAGATTTGCTGCCCCCAAGGACAGGAAGTTCCTGTGGTAGAGGACAGAGAATACAATATATAAACACGATCATTTCAGTACTGAAATGTGCTATGAAGAAAATGAAATAGGATCATCCTGAGAGACAGTGGCTGAGGAGGGCCGGCTTTAGCTGGGACGGTCAGGAATGGCTGCTTGGAGGGGGTGAATCAAGACATAAATGAGGAGAGAAAGTGGAAGAGGGAAGACCTGGAAGAAAAAGGAGCAGAAGGAGCAGCAGATCGTGGGGCAGATCATTTAGGAGGTTTAAGGTACAGAGAGAAGGCCAGTGTGGCACAATGACCAGAGGAACAGTAGAAGGAGATGAAATCAGAGACATAGTCAGGAACCAGGACATGTGGAACCTTGAGGCTATGGTAAGGAGTCTAAATTTCATACTGATACCACTGGGAAGCCACTGGAAAGCTTTAAGCCTAATGAACACTCTGACTCAGTGTGGAGGATGACTGGAAGAGTACAAGACTGAAGGCAGGGAGTCGGCTTCTGGATGGGATCTGCTGCAGTAGTCCAGGGAAGAGACAGTGATCACTTGAACAAGGATTGTAGCAATGGAGATGGGGAGAAGCGGTCAGGTTCACCAAGTTCAAGCCCTGAGACACACTCAACATTTAGAGGTTGTTAGGAGGGTCAACAAAGGAGACTGAGAAGGAATGGTGAGTGAGGGGAGAGGAAAACCGGGGCAGGGTAATAAAATTGAAGCCCAGAAATGAAAGTGTTTCAAGACCGAGGAAGTGGTCATCTGTACCAAATGCTGCTGAGAAGTCTCACTCTCTCTGGCAGCTTAGAATGTTAAAATACAGATCAACAAGATATCATCCATCACCTGCAGAGAAAGAACATTAATGGAGGGGAGAGTGGCCACAGCCAAAGTAGTAAGTGAACATCTTATTCCTCAGATGGCTTCACCATCAATTATTTCTGAAGTCTCCAAACTAATAACTTAATGCATGTTAGAAGAAGTGAGCCTCAACAGACAGCAAGAAAATGAATTCTTTGGTGGCTCTAAAGAATGTAGGGCAGAACACTTCCCAAAGCCCAACTTTCCAGGTGAGATGCCAAATGGGAAGGGGAAGTGGGGCATAGTGGGTAGATTGGTGTCAAGAGGATAGAGTTCTTGGGGGTTTATTCTAAAAATAATCTTCTCCATTTCTAAAGACTCAACACTAATACTCTACATGCACATGAATTAGGAAGAAGGTGGGTAAATATTTTATTGCCCGAGAGCACCTGGTACTCTGCACATGCACAATATTGCTATTATCCTTTCTTTTGCCATCACTTCTAATGAGAAATCTGTTTAATATAGTTTCCATCTGATGACTTCAAGCCATATGCTCTCCCGACAAATAACTTAAAGACGAATTGAAGAGCAAAAAGTTCGGTTTGTTCAAACTATATGACCCAGATTCATTTTTTCACAGGATGTGGATAAAACCAAGAAAATGAAAATAAATCAACAGGATAGTTTTCATTCTCATCTAACTATTTTGTGAAAAGAAGCAGTGGGAGTCTTACCTAGTACACACATGCTTACAGATCTGAACACAGACCTAAATGATTTGAATTCAGGGCACTTCCGAGTGGTTGAGGGGCTAAATGGCCAGGCAAAAGAATGTTTCTAGCTCATTAAGACCACACATCCCTCAGCTCCTGCAGCCTTTCTGGAATCTGTCAACATTGTGAGTCATATCATAACTATAAGGAAATGTTTTTAACTTAACTTTTGACCTTCAGTCTAATGAATCCTCTAATTCTACCAGTTCAAACTGTTGAATAATTCAACAAACAGTGTTCTGGCCCAAGGCAATTTAAGATATGGTGATATTTCTGCACTGAGATGAAGAGGAGAAAAGAGCTGATTCTGCATCCCATTCCAGCTCGTCATGTTAAAAACACCTGAATACATCCATTTTTTTAATTTTTCCTATGCAGAGTAAAAGACTGAAATGGAAAAAATAATAGTTTAAAACTATAGTCTCTCTTTACTATAACCCAAATCTCCCTTGAAAATGTCTCCTCTTTTTTCTCCCCTTTTCCTTAAAAGGAAGAAAATTGTACATTGGAACGCTGCTTACACCGAGGGGTATATTTTGTGCATGTTTCTAAATGCCAGAAGTTTTCTGAAGCCAAGGGTAACTTATATTTTAGTCAATTCTTTATGAAAGCCTGGGGAAATATGTAAAACATTAATCAGGGTAACCACAATTGCATAGTTATCATCTGAACGGAAATGAAATATACAAAGAAAAATACAGAAGAGCCACCACAGATTAAAATTAAGTTAGTGATGCGTCTGAAAGCTCAATTAGCTTCTATGCAAAGAACCAAACTCTAAAAAGAAAAGGCGGGGAGGAGGATTGTGAAATTACAGTCTCAAGGAAAATTATTTTTACTTTTTAAAAAATTAAGAAAAGGAATTCTATCCTAGTCTCTTTTACAATCGGCATACATGTTTCCATTTTTCCAAGTTAAGTAGTAAAATGTATTGGAAAGATCACTGTTTAGGAGAATAAGATGCCTGGGTTCTAGTCCACTGTCTTTATCACTAACTAGTTGAATGGCCTTAACTTGAGGTAGTGGGAAGATCATGGGCATTGGCACTAGACAGATCTGAATTTAAAAACTCATCTCTGGGGGCCGGCCTAGTGGCATAGTGGTTAAGTTCAGGCGCTCCGCTTTGGCAGCCTGGGGTTTGTGGGTTCGGATCTTGGGTGTGGACCTACCCACCACTCCTCAAGCCACACTGTGGCGGCATCGCACATATAAAATAGAAAAGGACTGGCACAGATGTTAGCACAGGGCCAATCTTCCTCAAGCAAAAAGAGGAAGATTGGCAACAGATGTTAGCTCAGGGTCACTCTTGCTCACCAGAAAAAAAAAAAAAAAATCATCTCTGTGTTTCCCAGGCAAGCTCCTTAACCTCTCTGAGCATCAGTTTCCCCACACGTGAAATGAGGATAATAGCTATCACTCAGGGCTAAGATTAAGTTAATTATCTGAAAGTCATTAGCACAGAGCTTGTACCAGGGTTTGTTCTCCTTTCTTTTCTTTCTCTGAACTGATTAGTTTTGTTTTGTTTTTTTAAATAAGGGACTTAGGGCAGATAACTAAAATCCCTTTATACTCTAAAAGCTTATAATATTAGTAATGTACACTGATGGAAGAAGAACCTCAATTTTCAGTAACCTAAGCACCTTCATGAGGAAGTGCTACCTCATTCAATCGGAAGAACCAGCTCCCCAGACCCTAACAAATAAGTGCTGATATATGTTATTCTGCAAAGGACAGAACCTTATGCAGTTCCATAAAGGATTTTCACAGATTTGGATTACTTAAGAATTTCAGGATGCCAGCCCAAAGAAGGAATATCTCCAAATAAATAACGTTAACCAATGGCTTCTGTTGAGAACCGTCAGAATTAAACATTCCTGTCTTACTTTCCTTTAATATACATCTAGGTAAAACTACGTTTTAGCCATTTAATCAGAGGATATAAAAAATGGACAGGAGGTGAGAGGTCTCATTGGTAGATCTATTTCTTTGGAATCATTTCTCATCACCATCATTGCTTTTTTCCATACTGCCAAACCCTTTAGCTGTTCTTTCCTAGAAGCGATTGTTCCCAAGCTGCCACTCTTGGCCCAAGGACACTCCCCAAACTCTGTGCACCTTCTAGGCTGCTGAGGGGACCTCCAGCTTCTGCATTCTCATTCCCCTGTCCCCAGGCAAAACCTATCCATCATTTCTTCTTTTTTGTTTTTGCTGAGAAAGATTCACCCTGAGCTAACATCCGTTGCCAATCTTCCTCTTTTTTCTTTTTTTGTTTATTTATGTGGGCTGCCACACACTATGGCCATTAACAGACAAGTGGTGTAGGTCTACACCCAGGATCCCAACCCAGGCTGCCAAAGCAGAGTGCATGTAACTTAACCACTAGGTGACCAGGGCTGGCCCCATCATTTCTTCTTATACATAAGGTTAACTAATCAGATTTCCGGTAGGAGGTTTCAGCATTTACTTAGAAATCCTTTACAAACGTGAAGGAATGTGCCCACAATGAGCAATCTCTACACTGTTTTCATCTTTGAAGAGTGTAGGTGCATACCAAAAAAAATTACTTTGTCTTCAGTCCCATTTCTTCTGTTCCTGAATAACAAGTAATATGATAAACTCACAAATGCCAAGTATGTTTCTTTTCCAGTAAACATTTTCAATAAATGAGTTGGTATAAGGAGTCTTCATGGTGGGAACTTAGAGAGCAACGGCTGGTGACAGGCAAGGCAGTCAGGCAGGCAGACTTTCAGTGCACTTCCACACCAGAGTGGAGCAGTGGCAAAGTCCAAAGTTCTTCCAGAAGATTTATAACAGCACAGGGCAGCAGGCAGACACATGCTAATGGGCCATTTGCTCATGGAATGTAACTCTGTGGGTGATATGTCAGAGTCAACTAAGAATTATGGAGCAGGTATCACAGAGAATGAAAATCATCAGGTGCAATCGGGAAGAGGCACCCAAAAAGCATACCCAAATTGTCAGATGGTGCTTCCGTGAAACTTCTGGCAAACAGTCACCTTACAAATAGAAGATACACTCTCTCTGCAAAACAGAACTACAAGTGAGGTGAGTCTCTGAGAATAATTCCTGCTACCCCTGAGCAGAGAGCTTTCAACCAGAGGGTGGGCAAAAAGGTTTTTTTAGGCACAACCACTCCAGACAGAGCAGGCTGGGGCATGTCAGAAAGGAACATGCGTTTCTCCAAGGCAAAATGTTGTGCTAAATTCCCTAATATAAAATATACCCACTAGAGTTAATAAAGGAATGAAAGCACCCTAGATTACACTTAATTTCCTGACACAGACAGTGATAAAAGCTGAAAAGTACCTATCAACAGAGGCCACACAGCTCAATATGCCTCCCTAATGACATTTTATCAAGGAGGATTTGTACGTGTCAAACAGGGAATAAATAGCATTTTGGTTCCGAAGACACTTCTTTAGCTCCTGCCCATACTAAAGGGAAAACACAGGTTCAAGGATATTTAGACATTATTTTTCATTGTGAGGCCAGGTTCCCAAACTAAAGAATGAGATAAATATTATGAATTGCTCAGAGAGCTACTCTGATGAATTTTGAAGAGAAATGTAGCTTATTTATTATCCCCTTTCTCATAATGAAAAACTAGTCAGTATTTCTTTAAAAGAGGCATTTAGAACCTGAGATAAATCTCCTTTCAAATGAAAGACTTGGAGGAAAACATTACAAATTGTGTCATATGTTTAATAATAAAAGATAGTTATTAAAACCATAATTTCAGTTGGGACACATGATAAAGGTAAGATCAAAAAACAGGAAGAAATGATGGAGGAAAGGGGGAAGGAAGAAGGGAGGAGAGGGGAAGAGAGGCCTGAAGCCTCCTGCCATTCCCCAGCCTCAGCCATTTTCCAGAAGTCTTCCCAGCACCAGAGGCTCTGGTGTTGCCCCGGCCCTCTCAGAGAATGTTGAGTACCATATTGTAATTTCCTGTTTACCCATGTCTTCCCCATGAGGCTGTGGCTCTATGAAGACAGAAAAAGAGGTCTGCCCCATTCATGATTTTCTCTGCAGCTCCCAACACAGTGCCTGGCACTCCATCAATATTGGAGGGTGGAGAAGGAAGGAGAAAAAAGAGAAGGGAGTGTAGTGGAGGGAGAGGATATATGAAAGTACAAGGCAGCAGAGTTGTTTTTTTTCTTTTTTATCTCCTTAACAATTTTTGTTCTTAGCCTAGTGGAGCAGAAGGCAATACATCTTTTATCTTTCAAATAAATGTAGGGTTTCAGCTCTTGGATAACTCAAGAACTGCTGAACCATCTATAGCTCTCTGACTCTTTAGTGGTTCTCTTCACTCACACTGTGGGTCCCAAAGAAGAGACCCCAAGACACAAAGCTCCAGGAAGCCTGTGGTAATTTCTAGATTCTGGGCTTAGCAACTGCTTTGTTTCTTTCTCTTTTCTTTTAGATTTTTTTTTTCTTTACTGAATGCCAAGAAAGCCCCCACAGAATATTCGCAGAATTAAGTCTTGATAATCTAAGGAGATGGGCACAGAGTATCTCTGACTCTGAATCCTTTTATCCAAGGAGATTTAGATTTCAAATCCAAGTTGAAATAAATACGTACTAATCTTTGAATGATAACAGTAAGGAAAGATGTATAACTGCCCTTAAAAGGTGGGGCAGTTATATCAAGAGATGTCATCGTAGCCTAGTGACAGCCATGTTGAGTTCCAGGACCTCCCCTAGGGGCCAGTAGTGAAAGAGAGAAAAAACTGTATAACTCTGAAGAAGCATGCTAGTGTTCGCCTCACTTCTTTGTGTTTGTAACATGAAGTCAGAAAAGATAAATATGAAATGCAAACTTAAGCAATATTTAAACTTTGTTTGTTTATACTCTAAAAAGAAGAAAATGAAAACATTTCCGTCGTCATAGGAACCTGGATTCACCCACAGTAAGTGTATGGTATGTGATAGTGGTCATTCTGAATTACTAGTTAAGCTCCCTCTAAATGCAGACTTTGTTCTACAGGGCAAGGGGCAGAGATGACTTTAATGTCCTTAAAACAACCCAAGACTGGCTTCTACAATTTAACCATTTCAATACACAATTCACTTACACTGTAGGTAACCATTTTCGTGTTCCGTCCTTCGTATGTGGGAAGCAATGCAATAAGCCCCACTCTCCTGAATGTGTACAACAAGAAAATATGGCTCAAAATTTGAGTTTCAAGGTGTTCCAGATTCAAAGCTGAAGTAGATATCAGCATTAGTGTTAATGTCCCTTGGCTTGTCACGTTACTCTGGTTTCTATTGTTTACCATTTCTATAATTAAATTAGCTAAAGTCAACAAAATGATACCCAGAATACACAAGGTAGAAGAGCCATAATGATAAAATCAAAATGAGACTGTGGGCTTGGCAGCGATTGGTCAGTAGCTCAAACATAACTATGTGCCTACAGTACTTCACTACTCTGCAGCTCAGTTTCTCAGTCTGTAAAATGGAGGTAATGATGCCTACCTGTAGCCCTTCTCTGAGCACTGCCTCTCTAGCACAATGACTAGAACACAGGGGTTGTTCAGTATATGTCAGATTTCTTTTGTGCTAGGAGGTAATATCTTAGGGGCCTTAGAAATGTAGATAGAAAAGTAAGTCGAGATGAAAAAAAGAGAGAGACAATTAAAAGCAGTACGAAGTAGGATATGATCAATGCTGATAGATGCTACCCTGGGGAAGAGTTTCCTTCGTTTGTTCATTTTTAAGTATTTAGAATTAAAAATTAAAACTAGAACATGCACATAATCTTATATTTAAATACCACACTTATCACATCACATTTTAGAATAAATGGAAATTTACTTAACAGATCTCCACAACTTGTGCAGACATGAGCAAGGAAATTTTAAAGGAAGGATAAACAGGTTTTTGCAAATCATTAAAATCTTTATAAAGCAGTGATATGGGTATTGCCCCAACAGCAATGATGATATGAAATCTTTTTCAAGAAATCAATTTTCTATTTACAACTGTCTAATGTGACATAAAGGCAAACACTATATATATATATAATTCCAAACTGTGATTTGACACAGAAACCCTGAGGAAAACGAAGTTAAATAAATTGAAAAATAAAATGATGGATGGAACCCTGAGAAGCGTGGAGCACACTGAACGCTGGTGGAGTTAATACAAAGATGCCCCACCACAGAAATGGGCAGCCCTGCAGCACTGCGCTGTGAACGCTATGAACAAAACCACCAAGAATTCCCAGGTAAGTGTGACCAATATTCCGTTTATTATGTGGGATCTAGTAACCAGCTGCAAAGTGAAGAGGAAAAAGAAGAGAGAGATAAAAGACATCATTGTAGGGTGCAAGGGCCTAAAGAGGAGTACCTGCATTTCAGTAGCTACTTTGAGCAGAGTAACTGTCTCTATTTCTCTATGCTTCTATTATTCTATTCTGTATGGGACAGGACTGGCAATCATCCTTCAGAAGCATTTACAATCACTTGCATTTTGGCAGGTGTTGTAAATTCAGAAACATGGACATTGCCACACATCCCACCTCTTTTCTGGGAATGTTTCCTAACCCTCATCTTATTATAGTACTATGTGGAATCTTCTAATTTTCTCAAGAACAGTATGTGCTAAATTCCCAAAAAATTGTCAAGAAAAAACTTGTTTCAATTCTTTCGTTAAATTATTTAAAATATATCATGCTCTGCCCTATTCATAAAGGACCAGAAAAAATTCCATTGGATGGGGAAAGGGCTTTGTCTAACTCCCTGAGACTCTGGGTGTACCATTAAAGAGTTTGATAATCTCTTCTGAGTTCCAACAAGAAGGACCAGGCCAAGAATGTCTTAAAAATATCTCATAATGGTTCAAAGATTGGATTCTCCAAATTCTGAGCTAAGATTTCCTCAGCTGATAGAAAGAGCTTGATATGTCAAGCGACTCCTTTGAACTCAGTAAAAGTGAGTATATACTTGCTCTTTCTATCCAGTCCTCAAAGATTCCTTGAAACTACTTCTGGAAAGAAATACCTACTTACAAGAAAATATGGGGGAAGGAAAGACAAGGAATTCCAAAGGCTGTTAAAACCACCTATGAGCAGTTATTACCAATCAGGGGCAGCTAAAGGGGTCTCCTTCTATTTCATGACCTGTTCAGTAGTAAAATTTCCATTTAAATCTTCCTTCTTGGAAGGTTTTATCACTATTCCATCATTTCAGATGCCTCTGGCAAGCAAAAGCTAATCTAATATGGCAGACTTTGTGCAAGTTTCTTTAGGTTACATGGAAGCAAAATAATACCTGAGTCTATTTACTATTCTAGAGACTCAAGAATTTAAAAAAATAAAGGGGGGGTGGGGCCCGCCCCGCGGCGTAGTAGTTAAGTTTGGTGCACTCCGCTTCAGTGGCCTGGGTTCATGGATTCAGATCCCAGGCGGGGACCTACACCACTCTTCTGTCAGTGGCTGTGCTGTGGCAGCGGTTCATATACAAAAAGAGGAAGATTGGTAATAGATGTTAGCTCAGGGCGAATCCTCCTCAGCAAAAAAAAAAGAAAAGAAAAAGATTTGGAAGCTACAAGGCCCTTAGAGTGAATGCTGGACTCAACTGGGTTCAATTTGTGGCTATAATTTTGCTGTGTATTCTGAGCAGGGCTAAAATGCCACAGAGTTAGATTTTTGGACATGAATTCCATAAATAAGAAAATAGCGAAATTTAAAGACAAAAAGAGAGAGTGAGATTAAGCTAAAGCATTGTTCTTAAAATATCTCACATTAGAGTACAATTCTCAACTCTTGTATGAGGCCCTTTTAGTATCTCAAAAATGGAAAGAAATCCAGTTTTTATTCATTTGTTCTACAGACAATGCAGATCTGTCACACGCGCCAATCACCCTGAAGCCTGAGGCCCCAGGTTGGGAAGAGTTGTTTTAAGATATCTTTAAACTGGGCATATTCCTCCTTACCTTTCCTATTTAATGATATGAACTCAGTAACGGCTTTCTTGCTTAAATGAATTCCTCCTTACGTTCTAAAATTCCTCGCATGAAGAAATGGAAATAATTTCGCCTCTGAAAATACTATCTTTTCAAAAATCCCCTGAGTACAGGGATTTGGGATGATTTATGGGAACAACACTCATCTGAAGTAGTACATTGTCACAGCATTTTTTAATACGAATAATGATATAGCTCTTTTTCTTTCAGTAACTCTGCCCTATAATAAACTATCACCACACTACCCACGGATAATGATATAACAATTTTTTCCCAGCTATTCAAATTGCTTAATATCTGCAGACAAAAAGCAAATAGGATACCCACTACTTAAGTTATTTTGCTGTCTATCTGATGTCCTACATGTTGACATACTCAGTCAGCCTGCAATTCTCAAACTCTTCTCAACTCTTCTATTACAGGATGTTCTAATGCCCTCTCGAACTTATCAAAGACAAGCCATCCACTGCGTGTACCTCCTCAGATACAACCTAAAATGGTAGCTACACTCTTTCAACTTCAGGATAGAAAAAGGACCAGGTGATATTAACTTTACGATCTATTTATTACAGATATATAAAATAGGCTTCCTGATCCAGATCCTGGGTCCTGAATTAGTTTATGGCCTATTTCCTATAACATAGGTGGATGAGAACTTGTTAAACTGATACCTTTACCCACAGACCTAAAAGGCCCTTAAAGAACTATTGAAAGAGAGAGTTTACCAAGATTTTAAAGAAATTGTCAGCAAAATTCAACTAAAGGAGATAAGTCTAGCTATTTTTATGCCATCTGTTCCAATTTCATGCCTTACTACTTTTATAACCAAATAAGAAAGCTGATAAGGATTTCTGTTCTTCTTTTTCCCTGTAGAGCAAAATTTCCAGAGCCCTGAGTCAAATTTTTTTGTGTGTGACTCCTGGAAGACAAATAGGTGTCTGAGTTCAAGCACACAAGTGAATATTCTTAAAACCCACTCACATACACACACACACACATATACCCACACACACCCCATGTCTAAGCTGCTAAATCTGGAACATTCCTAACAGGAAACAAAAACAAAACTGATGAAAGAAGAGGACTAGAGGGGAGAGGCTACAGCCAAAGGCTCACACTGACAGGTTTTATCAAATGGGTGCTTAGAATTCTGCATGACAGCTGTACAAAGCTCTTCACTTCACTTTCCTGCTGAAAAATAGCAGCTGCTCAGGGTATAATAGATCCTAGCCCTGGTAAGTAAAACCGTCTCATCCTTGAAAGACTTGAGGGCGAACTCCAGTCCCATCTTAAAAACACCCCAGCCATGTCTTCTGTTCTCCATCCCTTACGTGAAAAATCCCCAAACAACCTTCTCCTTTAAAAACTGGGGAGGTCATTTAGGTCCCCTCCAGCATTTAGGAAAGCTCAATCCATTAGTTTTCAATGACAGGTCTGGTTCCTTTCCAATTCATTTCAATTCCACAGCATTTCAAGTAACTTAGAAGCCATAAGATTATTTACAAGCTGTTCAATGTAGAGAAAGGTATCAGTTCTTTCTGAAGTGCTGAGTTTTGAGCACTAAATCCTCCTACGCTACCACTCCAAGGTGGAACTCTTCTTGTGTCATCTACCATATATAAAGGTAAGACAGGAACTTGAAGGTACAGTTCTCTTCTTGGCTTATAATACTCATTACATGTCCATTACGTGGTCTCTTTGGAAATTTCAGCCCGCTTCCTATTTATTACCCATGGCACAATCAGCCTTGATTATAAAGTGGCCGGTGTAGGTGCTGACCCAAATTATTGCCATTTTAAGTGTCAAAGGGGGAAACTTCCTCTTTATTAATTAACATACCCTCTGTCATTCATTTAAATTGTATTTTTCTGCTTTAAATGTCAAGAGGCTCAATCTTATACAACAGCAGAAAGTTCAGAAGATTTCCATAATGTATTTCCCATTCTTCCCTTTTCTTACTTCCTGAGAACTGTTTGAACCATTCTATTCTTTATTTTTCTTAAACAAATAATATTTGGAATAATGAGTCATAAGAATTAAAGATGTATTTTACAGATGCAGAAGCATGCTCAGAGGGGTGAAGCTGCTTGCCCAAGATTACACGGCTAAGGAAGCATCAGATCAGGCTCTGAGAGGCGGCCAGACTGGCCACAGCTATTTCCTGCCCCAAAATCGCCAACCACACACACACACACATATACTAACCACATTCCTCTTTTCTCACCTAACTCTGTTAATGTCATCCAAACTCTAATCCTTCAGCTTCTCCCAATCCCCATACTGAATCAGTGGCCCAACTGTTGGTTCTCCTTCCACAATGTCCTTGGTCTCTGGTCCCCATCTCCATCCCACCTCCTCAAGGTCCATCCCTTACTACCTTCATCCTAACTTGCCTGCCTCTTTTGTGTCTGTCTCTCTCTGCCCTCATGTCCCTCCAATCCATCGCGCACACTACACTGCCTCCAGAAAACTCTACTCTAATCATGGTTCTCATAATTACGCCAAGATGCTCACTTTTTTTTCAGCAAAACCTGACTGCCTAATGAATAAGCTCCCTCCCTGACACCCACGACTCTTCAAAATCTGGCTCTGATTTTCTCTCCCACTATCATCCTCCACACAACTAACACTCCAATCAAATGAAACCTGCACAGTCTCCCTCCTATCGCCTCTGTGCTCCCAGTTCCCGGCCTGTGCTCATGCTGCTGTACCCAGGTGGAACATCCCTTCTCGGCACAGTCAAGACTGTAGCTAATTCAAATGATTTATCCCACGATCCCTCAAGCCAGGGTGAAGTCTCCCTGGTCTGAACTTCATAGCAGTTGGATCCCTTAGGGCTCTTGCCAAAGTATACCCGGTGTTTCATTTCTCCTGTAAATGACTTACTTCTCCCACTCAAGAAAGCAGCGAGTCTGTGTTTGTTTCATTTGTGTGTCCATCTCAATTGTAATACAACGTTAGGCACACAGTAAGCACTCACCGTTATTGTTCCGAAGAATGTATTTAGGATCATAGAGACTGGCTCCCTCTGTTGGAGCATATTTATTCCCAGAGCCAAGCACAGCCTGCTACACATCAGCCGAGAATAAAAGTGTGTTATGGAAGTAGGAGAGCAATTAGGCACTTTGTCATCCTGGGGCAATCTGAATAATAAAACATGGTAAAATAGAAAAGGTATTGGGATATATGGGGTGGGACACCAGAACCGAGTTTAATGTTCCTGGTTCCAGATAAAATTTCCAAGCAAAATGGGGGTTGGGGTGGGGTGTGTTCTGAGTGAAAACTGATTATATAATGGGCCCCTTTGACCAGGAAACCCTGGTATGCAAACAGCTAAGCCACTCAACAAATACCTTCAGAGTCCATGGAAAAATAAAATGCTCCATCATAATTAGATTATATTGTTTATTAAAATACAGTTCCAACTGCACCCAAAGCAATCTTGAATGGAGCTGAATCTCAGCATTCAGCAATGATTTAGAAGGGGGAAATAGGGTTATGGAATTTGTGAGTTTTCAATCACATTTCAATCTGATTTCTCTTTCCTGTGTCTTCCGTTGCTTGTCTCTCTCCCAGTCCAAGCTCATTCTTCAAAGGCTACACTGGAAGGCAGGAGTTCATAGTCTTGAAGAGAAATGGAAGAGGTTGCGGGATTCACTTTTTTGTTGTTATTTTTTTAAAGGCTTTTCCTTACTAAAATTTTGAGAGATGGAAAATCCATTAGGTAATTATGTCCAACCCAAGAGACCAATTCAAGATTGTTCCCTACAGTTCACTCTCCAGCAATTTTCCAGTCCACTTCCCTGGGGAAATGTTAAAGTTGTCTCCCCCATAGCTACTTTCAAATTTAACCTGAACCTGGTAGGACTGTAAAGCTTTAAATGTAAACTTTATAACAAGACCTGAGCTGAAATTGCAAACAGCTATGAAAACCAGGATCTCTGCTTTTTGCAAGGGGGCAAAACAATCCTAGGCACAAACGGAAAAGACCATGTCAGGCTTTCACGCATTTCTGAGTTAATCTCACCATAGCTGCTCTCTCCAGAAAGCCTCAACACACGGAATTTATTTTTTGGTGTCATCATCTCAGAAGAAGTGACAACTTCTGAGCTGGGGCACAAGGTTTTTATTTGGAATTTTTCTAAGTCGACACCAGAATGGTCAAAAGCAGGCTACAGACTTCTAAAATTCTCAAAAAAACTAGTAAGGGAGAGGAATAAGGTTCTCACCATCCTAGGACCTGTTGCTAGTGTTACAAGGAATCCAGGTTTCCTAAAGGCTGAGATTATGTGATTTATAGCCTAATCGTGGTAAAGTGTACAGCGCTGGGATCTGGGTTCCAATTTTGGCTCCACATTTTATTAGCTGTATAATCTCAAAAAAATTAAGTAACATCTCTAAACCTCTGTTTCTCAACTACAAAATGGGCCTAATAATACCTACCTCAGAGAACTGTGATGATTTTGACACAACACAAATAAAATGTTTAGCACAAAACATCCTGTGCCCAGAGTAAATCCATAGTAAACGTTAATGGTTAGAAAAGCACTTTGATTAATATTAAACCTACTAGAACCACAGCACCCTGCATTTAGAAAAGGCTTGATTCACACGTGCCCAATGACACCTGGGGTTTCTAATTCTCTATCTCCTTTTTATTTATTTATCTCCTTGTTTGTTTGTAATATTAACAATCTTAAATTTGGAGGGCATCTTTTATCTTATGACTGACAGTGCTTTATAAAGCTTACAAATGAGTCATATGCAACCTTGCTTTCTTGGAAACTCCTTGACTATAAATGCCAAACATTTAAAGCATTCCCTCTGTCACTGAGGGAAACCATGAGCATTTTAACAGTGCATGTGAACTAAATGTGCATTCTTTCTAGGGTGGGCTCCACTGGATGCCCACCTTCCTCCTGGAACAACATGCCTTGCTCCATAAAAGATCTATCTGCCCTACCAACAGATGGATGCCACATCCGTTCAAAGTGGAACTGGAAAAAGGTGAAACAAAAAAGCCAAAGATACTGATAGATTTTTGTATTTTGTTGATCAGCTTTTCACAAAAGTTAAGGGTATTTGCATCAGAGCTCAACATTCCAGTTTTACTTGATTTTCTTGCTGTAATGAGGTAGATGCCACCTCTACATTTCAATTATTTGGGCAATGAATGCCATCTCTGGTTTCAACCACTCCTGACATCTTTGTCATAGTAAAGGTCCTGCTTCTAATTAGTGACAGTCTAAATATACATGACAGCGGAATTTCTCGTTACTTGGTCTTAGAGCAAGTTCATTCATACTTACTCCTCAAATGTTGAGCACTCACCATCTGCCAGATCCCCCATGCATATGCATAAAATTCTATAGGGTAGGTGCTATTATTATGCTTTGTTCACAGAGAAGGACATTAAGGCACAGAAATGTTAAGTAAATTTCCAAAGTCCTAAGAGCTGGAAAGGGCAGAGCCAGGCACAACCCAGGGCAGCATGTTCTTAACTACTCCATAAGACTACCTCCTTCATATCCAAAGGGTCCTCAACAGCTCCTCTTCACTGATAAAAATGCAGAAATCTGATTGTTTCAGCAGTCAATCATTTATTCATTCATTCATTCATCCAATATGCTTTTTTAATTGAGTCCCTACTACCTGGCAGGGACTGTGCAAGACAGTGGGGATCCAGTAATGAAGAAGACAAACATCGTATCTGCCCACAAGGCGTTTATAAGCTAATGAGGGATTTTTATTCTAAAAAAAATCCTAAAATTAAAAATTATCCAAATAATTAAATAAAATTTACCAAAGAAAACCCTAAAATTAAACATTATACAAGTAATTAATTAAATAAAGTCACGATCATTGCCACAAGCCTGGGGAGGACCCTGTGAAAGGATTTAGCAGAGGGCCCCATCCTGGTCTGCAGGACCAGAGAACACAGATCTCTGAGGTTGTTGATGAGGTCATTAACCAGGGTTAACTTTAGTCACAGCATCTATGAAGGCAGAGTGCTCACTGGATTTGTTGCTGCAACATTTTGATTCCTGCCCGGTGGAATTGTTCAGCCAATTGCTGATTTTTTTTTTTAATAATACAAGAGGGCTGCCAATAAAGTTTCAAAATGCCAATCTTCCTTCCACCTTTCCACAGCTGTCTATGTATGCCTAGGAATTGGCTAAGTTCCTATAATGGTTTCCATAGGGTAACATGTTATAAAATGCTATCCCCAGCCCTAAAATCTTAAGTATTCTTGACCTTCTAGTCTTGCATCCAACATTAGTTTGGGGTTTATCTAAGGCTCCTCCCTACCTAATGATTCAAAATTTTAATATATAAAAGCTTTAATATATAGCAATCCTTTATTTTTCTCAAATGCTCAGTGGACAGGGTTAATATTTCCAGCCAGCAAGATCTTAACTGTTTGACATTTCTTTTTTACACTTTGTCCTTTACACTCTTTCTAAAATGCATTAATACAATGTTTTATCTCAGTAACAGTCTGAGGAATAAAATAAAACTGATCTCTGATTAACTCAGGATCTTCTATCCTTCTGCGAGATTTCTCAGGATATCAACATTTCTTAAATCGTGTCTCATTGCCCATATTTGGATGTGGAGACTAGGGCCCTTGGTGTAAGAGAGGTAGTATAGATGTCAGAGAGAAGGCAGCATTGCTGGATGTCCACTTTGCCTCCTCCTTCCATCTCTCAGCAAGAAGCACACATACTGGGTAGAAAAGACAAGGGGATAACGTAAGAACTCTTAACCCAGAGCCCACCAGAAGTACGGGGTGCTCCCCTTGCAATCGGAGAAGCTTTGCTTTCATCTACTTCAAATCTGGAGCTTCCCTGGAAGATTTCAATGTCAAGAAAGGATGCCACTGCTTTAAAAGGTTAGAGAACTACTGATATCTGATATGAATTAGTTCAAGTATCCAAATCCAGATGAATTAAATCTCAGAATGATGTAGAAATTTGCAATGTGATCTTTCTGGCCAAACTTCATCAACAGTAGAGGACTGGAAATCTTTTCTAAAGCCCTTCCAACTTGAGATTCTATAACTCAATGAAAGTGCTGTCAGCCTGGACCACTTACCTTGGATGTTTCTGCAGTAAACCAATTCCTCACACAGGCTGACTTTCTTAAGACTTGCCTCTTAGAAAAGTACTGAGATTAAAAATTATGGCTAAATCATGGTTACAATTTTGTTTAAGAACAGAATTACTTCACATTAAAAGAAACCCGAGTTACTGTTGAAGAACTGCTCTCTATAAATTCCAAGTACTGAATAATTATCCTTAAGCTTTCCAGTTGGTTTTCTTTCCAAAGGGCCAATAAATATGTCCTAGGTGCCCCTGGCAAATGAAAGCACCAAGCCCATTCCATGGAAAAACTCAGAGCAGAAACCAAGGAAATAAGCAGGATGGATGAATAAGAACAAAGGGCAGTGCTGTTAACTATGAAGTCAGTGTTTTACATGACTTGTTTAAATATACTAAGGAGAGGACAAATCAACTGAAAGGATCCCCCCTGAAAAAGAAGACGGACCAGATCTGAAGTGCACTGGTAGAAGGAAGAGAAGCAGAAGCCATCCAGGAGATGGGGAGGGGAAGAAGGGGTACAGCTCTATTATGGCGTGATAGACCAATTGTGCTCCCTCTGAGTGGATGTATTACCCAGATCCACTCAGCAACATGGAACAGGGAAAACCAGCTTCAGCATGATAGCGAGAAACAGCCAAACTTGTGAGGGTCCTGCCCAGGGCCTCCCACCACTGCCCAAAGGGAATAAAAGATACACCTCGAGGCTGCTCCCTGGGCAATGGGGGAGAGGTGAGTCAGTCTATGCAATGGGCCCCGGCTCCCAAAAAACACTGCTTGATTCAGGCAAAAAGGCAGCAGTAGAAGGAAAGTATGGCAATAATTTCAGAAGGAGCAGGATGTACTTTGGCTTGACTGCTGCTCTCAGAGTGATAGTCCAGTCCCCTGGGAAAAAGAACAGGGAATATTTGTGACTTACTCCTCCCTACCCAGAGTTCTACAGGGCAGGTGGGGAGGAGGGAGGCTGGTGAAGAGATCCTTTTCCAAGAGATTCGAGGTGGGGATTCCGAGAGAAGTAATTAGTTATTGCTACCTGAGGAAGATTTACCAGCACTTAACTTGCTTATTCTTTGCCAAGTAAATGGCCTGTCAGTGAGACTTAGGAATCTGTATTTTAGAGCTCCCCTGATTCTGATGCACAGCCAGATTTGTGAACCATAGCTCAGAAAACAGCTTTTACACTTAGCATGTGACTGTTACAGACTAAGTCGGATAGGGCCAAGAAACATCAGGAGAAAGGAAAGGAAACGACACATGGTTCCAATGCAGTGCCTGCAGCCAAGTAAGTTCTTTGAGGCGTTGAGTTGACAAGTTTTAGAGGAAGACTGTTCTCTCCTTGACGTCACCTCAAAGAAGAACCATAAGCACAAGATTCCTGAGAACTGGCTGTCAAGTTCTAGTCCCAGCTCCGCGGCTGTTGAACCACGTCACGTTGGGGCAATACAGTTGACTAGTGTAATTGAGATGACCAGAAAGGGGAGTTGAAGCTAAAGGAGTTCACCCCATTTGACTCATTTCACTGACCCAGCACTGATCAAGATATACAACTTAATAGAAAGAGCTCTCAAATCCAAAGATTGTGCAGAAAGCTGCTCTTAGGTAAACATGTTAATTTTATTTTCTGCATTCTTCCCTCTGGCACTTCATTCCTCTCGGAGGTGTGGTTCTTGACTCCCCAGGGCCCATCCAGAAGCTCCAGCAACCAAGCGGCTTTCCACATTTCCACATGTGGCATTTCTACATCTATCCATTTCCACATTTCTGATCAGTTCAAGGCCCCCAAAGCCTTGATATTTCACAAAGTGATAATCGTTGAAAATGGAATAATATACAACACCAAATAATCTAATCACATTTTTTCTGTGTGTGAGAGGAAGATCAGCCCTGTGCTAATACCTGTCAATGCTCCTCTTTTTTTTTTTGCTGAGGAAGACTGGCCCTGCGCTAACATCCGTGCCCATCTTCCTCCATTCTATATGGGACGCCGCCACAGCATGGCTTGCCAAGCAGTGCATCGGTGCGCACCCGGAATCCGAACCGGCGAACCCCGGGCCGCCGCAGCGGATCGCGCGCACCCAACCGCCTGTGCCACCAGGCCGGCCCCCTAGTCACATTTTTTAAAAGTAACCAGTGAGTTTCTTATGTGAAACTTTCAAGTTTATTAAGGCAAAATAGGAAGGAAGATATGGTTTACCCAGTAAACCAATAGCACTTTCAACAAATCAGTTTGTTCATAGGGTCTTTTCAGATCATAGATAATTCAAAGGTGGATGAAAGCAAATCAGATCTTGTTATTAAATATCTTTACCCCAAAAAACCATAAGTTTCATGAGGGAAGGACCTTGCCTGTCTTGTCCCCCATGTATCCCTGGCGCCTTCAGAAAGCCTGGTACAAAGTAGGCATTCAAATTTCTATAATGAGGGGCCGGCCCCGTGGCTTAGCGGTTAAGTGCGCGCACTCCGCTACTGGCGGCCCAGGTTCGGATCCCGGGCACGCACCCACGTGGCATCTCCGGCCATGCTGAGGTGGCATCCCACATACAGCAACTAGAAGGACGTGCAACTATGACATACAACTATCTACTGGGGCTTTGGGGAGAAAAAGGAGGAGGATTGTCAATAGATGTTAGCTCAGAGCCCGTCTTCCTCAGCAAAAAGAGGAGGATTGGCATGGATGTTAGCTCAGGGCTGATCTTCCTCACAAAAAACAAAAAAAAAAAAACAAATTTCTATAATGAAAAAGTTATTTATAATTATGAAATATAATTTGTGGGCCTTTATCCAGCAGATTTATCTTTTTAAAATTAGATTTCTACTCCAATTAATACTAAAATAAATATGAATTCCTTAAGCATACTACTGGAGAAGTGAGACATAAGGAAATGAGGTTAGGAAAAATATCTGGTTGTGGAAAATCTACAATCAGATCATCATGAGGTCATTTTATTTGAATAAGTTCATCATTATTTTCCATTGTTTTAAGAATTAAGTACCTACTTTTTTGTCTGCATGTAACATTCTAAATGTTCCTGAAGAAATTAAGACAAACAATTGGATGAATTCAATTAGTATACTATGACATATACCACAGTTTTTAAAGAAAAACTACAATTTCCAACATACATACTTGGGTTCCATGACTTATCATGTGTGGAACCATCAAGTCAGTTAGGCTCCCTCAGGTTCCTCATCAATAAAGATCAAGCACAGTACCTACCTCAGAGGACAGAGATGAGGAAGCTTACAGGAGACTAGACAGTACTTAGCACAGTATTGGCTTTCAATTAATAGTGATGCTTATTTTTATTAAAGTACATGAAATTTATTTCATTTGGCTTTTTGGATTCTGGTTTAAAGTGAATTTCTCTGGATCTGTATATTTACTAAAACTGTCTCAAGAAAACACCACATGTACTGTAGAAATTGACTGATCCACAGTCAATATGGCTCTCTTTATCACATCATTTTGTTGATTTGACTTCCTGTAGCAACATTGTGAGATTTAATGTCACTTTACTAAACTAGTGCAAAAGACACACTGATGGTTATAAGTGCTGTTGGCAAACTCCGTTAAGAAATGATAGCTATTCCCAGAGCATCCTGTCCTCCCCCTGCCTCGTCCTCAGGGAGAACATATAACCAATGGCTCTGAATCACTACAGCGGAAAAGTGTTCAGAGACCCTCTCCTCAAGCCCCAGTTGTTTTGCTCTTTCAAAGCACTGTCCCTTCCGAATAAGCCCCTTCTCACACGTGAGGGTTAGCAGTCTGGCCTTCTTCAGAAGTCAGCTCCATTAATTACAGCCATCCTCACGTGCAGTTTTGCTTTCTTTTTCCCTTTTGATGTACTAAACTGGCTGTCGGAAATTAAATTAATTCAGAAAGAAATAACTGAATATCTCCAAATTAAATCAGCTGTTGAAGACTGCATGGAATATGATTTTTTGTTGCAAATACTGGACTACCAAACTACAAAGGTGCCTTATTTGTTACTTAAGAGGACAATGGGCATTAATATCATACAACTGCAGAGGCCTTTCCATAAAAGTCCCGTATAACTTTTATATTAAATTATAATAAAAAATGCTTAGAAGTCAAAAATAGAAAGCTATCCATTCAGTGTTCATATACCGGTTTGCATTAGTAAACAGGAAAAAATGAATGTATTAGGATTCATCTATAAAATAAGAATTAAAAATGTCAGATAACTGGTTTATATTCTAACCAAAAACATTTAGATGCTAAAAACAGATAAATATCCTCACAGAATTTATATATCAGTTTGTATCTGAAACAATAAGAAATGAACGCTTTAGGATTCATCCATAAAACAGGAATTAAAAATGTCTGTAGCAGAGAGAACAATGAACATTTTTTCACGACAATAATAACAAAACTTCATTTCCTAAGATTTATGCATTCAGAAAATTTTAGGAGCAGAAGAAATCATAGGTATGAACTCATCTATAATTCTATTGCAGGCAATATAAAACGTAACCCTCCAAGAGAGATGAAAATCTATTGTATCCTGTATCAGGATTATAGATTTGCAATCGGGTAATAATATCTGTCTATCTGTCGTTATTTGCAAGGGGGGCATCTCATTATGTAATTAATATGAAATCCTCTTCTTGGTTGTAAAGTCTCTCCAGATCTCTCCAATGACTTCCATGTGTGCAAGGCAAGAGCTTGCATCAAACCCAGGAGGGCTGGCTGCTAGCACTGTGGGTTTTTATAAGGTGTTTGTACTGCTTTTAAAACTGTTTCATCATAATGACACTGTCTTTTGATGCTTCACTCCTGCAGATGAAGCTGAAGGAGGAAAGATGAAGTTCTTTGTTACTGTGAGTCAAGTATCAATCTTTTCCAGTACTCTCAGTCTACACACACAAAAGCCAAGAAGCCTCTTAAAAGAACGTGATTTACGAACTTGTAAAACCCAAGAAGTCAATCAATATGTAATGAAGTAAAGAGAAAAAGAAAGAAAAGCAGGCAGGTGTGACAGAGCCCTTGGTCGATGGCAATTACTGACATGCCTGGATTGAAAGCATTCAGTTCACTTACCAAGACCTCCAATTCTGATCAACACTGATTGATGAGTGAGAGACACATTTCAGATTGCATGTGCCTCTGCGTTTTCACTTCTTCTGTCACAGGTGGTGGGTCTGTACTTACAAACACAGGGTGCCTTGTTACAATCTCCCAATCCCACTTCTGATCATCACTTTCATCTCAATTATTCCCTGCAAGTTCATCTGAGGTGATAATGTTTGTTTCCAGAGTGACACAGCTGTCAAAATGTTCCCATATTTCGGGAGCAAAATGCAGAGACTTTAACTTACTTTTAAATCACAAACAGGTCTTCCAAAACGCCCACCACACCTTAAAGTTCAGCCTTAAATGCTGAAAACGCTCAAGTGCATAATCCAGATGGCCAATTCATGATGGAGCACAGAATTCGGATTTTAGAATATTGGATTCTAGGCCCTGACTAGGTCCCTAATTAGTTACGTGATCCTGGGCAATTCATTAGCCTTCTCTGAACCTCAGTTCGTCTGTTAAACAAAAAAAAGAAAGACTAAATCAGATTCACTCTCAAGTCTTTTCCAGTCCTAACGCTCCATGATTCTTAGATCTTTTCAGGATCACTAATGTCGCTATATTATTGGGATTTATTCTGTCGCTTAGGAATTGTCTATTTAGTACAGGTTATTTAAACACCAAGCTCTATGCCTTACCAAAATGTACGTGGAAATGTCATGGTCATGTAGCCAGTTTTAATGTCCTATGTTGTCTGCCAAGTACAGTCACCATCAGTTGTTTCTGTTTCTCTTTTTCCAAATATCTATTATTTCCTACAATGACAATATAAATAAACAAAGTTGGGGTAGAGTTTTAAAAGAAACATTTAAATTTGTTTTTAATGTTTTAGTTCTCAAAATACTGATGGATGTCAAATACAGGGTAAAATTTTTTGCACAGGTTTAGTCAAAGGGTTAACTTTTATACATTCCGGTAAAACAAGGTATTCATAACATCTGACAGCTATTCTAATAATCTTTCTCCAACATTCATTACATTTCATATTTACATCTTTTGCTTTTTTTAATATTTTATTTATTTATTTTTCCCCCAAAGCCCCAGTAGATAGTTGTATGTCATAGCTGCACATCCTTCTAGCTGCTGCATGTGGGATGCAGCCCCAGCATGGCCGGAGGAGCAGTGTGTCGGCGCGCACCCGGGATCCGAACCCGGGCCGCCGGGAGCGGAGTGCGCGCACCCAACCGCTAAGCCACGGGGCCGGCCCCATATTTACATCTTTCCTTTGGCAATTCCACACTGGAGGAAAAATATGCAGAGAGTAATGCCATCTGTATGAGATAGGAAATCTAGTATGAGAAGTGTTGATTCAAATACTAAAAAATGATAGACTCCTCCAATTCATTTTCTCTGATTTTTCAACTGATACATGAGAGTATGAGATATAAATCAAGTCATTCCCGTAAAAAAAGAAAACCTTCAAAGACAAATTTAATACCTAGTCCTCTTTTCTGTAGGTGAAAAAAATGGTTATATAGTGTGAGAGAGAGAGGGAAAAAAGGGAAGGAGAGAGGGAAGGACTGGGACAATGGGGAGATACTCCTTTTGAAGCATGGATCCTCTATGGTGAAGCCATTTTAATTAGGGTTTTTTTTGTTTTTTTGTGTGTTTTTTGGTGAGGAAAATTGGCCCCGAGCTAACATCTGTGCTAATCTTCCTTTATTTTGTATATGGGACACCGCCACAGCATGGCTTGATGAGCGGTGTGTAGGTCCGCACCTGGGATCCAAACCTGCAGACCCTGGGCCGCCGAAGCAGAGAGCATGAACTTAACCACTACACCACCGGGCCGGCCTCTTAACCATTAGTTTTAAACTCTTCTTAAATTTTCATTTAAATGTTATTATTATTTAATTTATTAAAGTTATCATCTACATTAGCTTGCATTTTTTTAATGGAAAGGGATCCAGTTCCTTTTCAGAAGGTAATCTGAAATCAGAAGCTTGAATATAAAAGAAAAGTGAGCGCAAATATTTTACAAAAGACAGGCTTCCTCAAAGAGGTCAGCCATAACACAGACTTGAAGTCACCAGCAAATGTTCAGCAATGCCTAACAACTAGTAACGCTTGGTTGGGAGAAAGACTTGATCTCTCTTTTTATAGAGGAAACTGGAAAATGACTCCCTTCTGATTTGGAAAGGAAAATCATGGAAATTCAAGTGACCAACAGAGAAGTACCCTATGTGTCTATAATCTTTCTTCATACTTTTGCCAGGTGGAAAAAATGAGCAAAGAGAGAGTGAAAACGTGGTGAATTACTTCAGCGGTCACAGAAGAGGTACGTCACTCCTGGCAAGGATTGGGGGGCCCTACAAAAATCAACAGAGAAGACAGGGTTTTGAGGCTCAGGCAGGCACCAAAGGCTAAGGCAGGTGGAGGATCAGGTCTCCCTGCTGTGGCAAGAGCTTTCTCCCCTCCTGCCAGCATCAAGGTCTACCCTGCTAACCTACCCAACATATTCACCTTAATTCCTGGCAGTGCTCCCCTAAACTCTACTTCAGAGTCTAATTCCACTGCCACACCCAGGCCTCCATCATTCTTTGGAATTACCACATGTCTGAAATCCCTAAGAAATCCCCACATCTCAAATGATTTCCAGTCCTCTCCAACTCCCTTATGTCTCCCTCTAAACCTGTTCTTCATCTACACCAAGACTTCATTCAACCTGTGACACTGGTACCACTCTTCATTTAATTTCCTTCCCCTCTTAGTTTTCCTTAATATTCCCATTCTTGGGCATTTTCAATTCTATCACTTCATGTCCTTCTTACCCATATCTCTTGAAACCCTGCAATTCTGAATAACTCCTCCATCTATTTTGTTTTCTACAGTTCCCAGGCTGCTATGGGCTATAGGAAAGTTCCACATAAGACGGTAATGTACATGCACTAATAAATGAGCTCCAATCCCAGCAGAGCACTCAGTGCTACCTGGAAAACTTGGTACTTATCTTTGGTATACTCTTTCTCACTGCCTACTCCAAACCTTCACCGATTTCCTTAAAATTCCCACTTTTTCCAACTTCACTCTAGCCTAGCTTCCAACTTTTCCAAGGGAACAGAGGCAATCAGTTGGGAACTCTCTTACTTTCCTTCCTCTGAATGGAGTGATCCTCAGCCATTCTTGTCTTAGAGGAAGTACTTCCCCTTCTCCAGTCCCAGGAGCAATCTCTGCAGGCTGTCTTCATTCCTTTCCATCCTATGTCTTTTGAGAACTTTTCTCTGTTAATTATGTCTTTTCTCCTGTATGTTCAGTACATGCTGCACAATTCCTAGGGCACCATTTGCTTAGGAGACAATGTGTTTGCATCCCACACTCCTGTTTCTACTAGCCCTTTCCTCTCTGCCTATAAACATAGTTGTTTTCCTCTTATCCTCATAAAAACCTTCCTGGATCCAACTTTCTTCTTAGGCTTCAGCCCCAACCCTCTCCTTGCCTTTACTGCCAAAATTCTTGAAAGAGGATTCAGAATTTGCTGCCTCTACCTCTTCCTTCACTTCAGCCCACTGCCATCTGGCAGGCATCCCTCCCCACCACTCTATTCAACCTGCTTAGTCAATGGGTGTCCTTACATCCTAACTGCCAAATCCAAGGGGCTCTTTGAGCATTCATCCACTCCTGCATCTTTAATTGCCCTGTGACAGGAGATGAGAGTGACGCGTGCTTTCATTCTTAAAAATCTCTGATTCCTTGGCTTTGGAAATATTCCCCTCCCCTGGATCTTCCACCATTGCTCAGATTGCTCTTTCTCTAGTTCCTTTTCCTCTGCCCAATTCTTAAAACTGGATGTCCATGATGCACCTTTTCTCACCCTAGAGCAGCGGTTGCAAACTACCACCAGCCCAGTTGCCTGGTTTTGTAAAGTTTTATTGAAACATAGGCTGCTCTCAAGCTACAAAGGCAGAGTTGAGTGGTTCTAACAGACACAGTTGGGCCTACAAAGACTAAAATATTTACAATCTCGCCCTTTACATAAAGCATTTGCTGATCCCTCTCCAGAGAGTCTACATGGTGGCTCCTGAAGTGTGGTCTCAGATCAGCAGCACTGACATTACCTGGGAACTTGTTAGAAATGCAGACCATGAGCCCTACTTTAAGCCTCCTAAATCAGAAGTTATGTGGTGGGGCACAGGAATCTATGTTTTATAAACCCTCTAGGTGATTCTGGTGCCCACTACAGTTCAAAAACCGTTGGTCTACACAATGACCCTAGACAATCTCCAGGGCTTCAAGCACCACCCATGCATGTGATGGTGACTCTTGAATCAAGCTTTACTGTGCTTTAAATTAATATTTTCAACTAATTACCATATATTTCTACCTGGAGGCTCATTCAGTCATTCAACAAACACTTTCTCAACATTCTCTATAGGATAAGCTGTGATGTGCACAGGAATCCAGTTGCCAGATAAAAATATGGCTCTTGCAATATTGGGGACACATTTATCCTACAGAATTGTTCATTGTTTATCTGAAATTCAAATTTAACTGGGGATCTGTATTTTTATTTATTTAATCTAGCAATCCCATTCAGGGGCAAAGTGAACGTGAAAGGGTTTCTACCCAAAAGTAGCACAGAGTTCAATCAAGGAGCCAATGATACAAACACAGTACAAAACAATATGATAACCTCAAAATCTCACGTTTCAAAAATCTCCCTCCCCCTTTCCCATGTCAGTTAATAGCTGCCAGGTCTTTTTGGGCTAAGCTACTTCAAAGGCCTCTTCTAAATACCCAAAAAAATGGATTCTGACCCTGGAGTTGAGGGAAAAGTGGTAAGACACAGAGGAGCATTCTAATCAAGTGTGTGCATGAGAAAATGATTGCAATATGAATCACAACGGAATGATAAGAAAAATATTAAATACACTTGGATGCTCATTGATCTTTATCAATCGCTATTCACCTTCATCATTATATATCATAAGATATACTGAGGAGTAACATAGCTGAAGCTTACTATTTTAATAAAGATTGGGTCCATTGTTTAAAAAATGATACCCAGTGAAAATGGTTGGGGAATCTAGATCTAAAATTAAAGTCCATCGCTATGACTCAGACTCCAGACAACAAACCAAAGCACTCTGGCTCATCTGGTAGCATTTTACCCCATTAGCATTTTACCCTATTAGCAAGGATACAGGAAGAACTCTTTGACATTGGGTTTTCGAACACCGACAACAACAGGGAATGTAAAGCATTCTATGAACCAGCATCTTTTGTAACAGGAAAGTAGATTTCTAAAACAATGGATCGGATAAGATGCAAAATGTTTGACCTACAAATTTTTTTTTAAATTTTTGAACAGTTTTCTCTTTAAAGAAAAAACACAATTTCTGAAAACAGCAGAAAATTTTTTTTATCAAGGCTTCTAGCAAAGAACATTTCCATCTAACTCTGAGAAAACACATTTTTAAAACTTTTCCCAAAAGCCCCCAAAGAAAACTTACTGCTATTATAATTCACCCATGCCTGAACACATTCCATGGAATCATCTGCAGTAATGGAAACAATGACAGCAGAGACAAATGAAATTCAGACTTTATCCAATTTTAGCGAATACATACTCTTTAAGTTTGTCTCCTCTTTTCATTTTAATCAATATTGGTTGATTTCAATTCAACAGGTCTGGTACTCACCACCTGGTTTAGCTGGAAAAAGGAAGACAATTAGAGACAAGGCAGCTTCCAGATTCCAGAATAATCTGCAAATTGAATATAACTATTCCCTAATTTTAAATTTCTAACAATGTTTTAGTAAATCCAAATTTACAACTCATAAATTATATTTGTTTCTTTACAAAAGAAGAACCTATTGGGCTTCTCTACATGAAAAAATTTCACCACAATTTTTTTTTACAAAACATACCTCTGACAATTACACACTGTTTCCTAGAACACATCTACCATATAAAGTGATAAATAAGAATTTCCAGGATAGATCAGGAGCATCAAGTAGAGAAACTTGAGTCTTCAAGTGGTAACTTTGGGGGAACAATCCGCCCTCAGCTCCTATATCAGATGTGCCAGCAGTGAATGGGGAGTCCTGCTTTCAGAGGTGATTCAGATGGGAAACCAATTCCCTGGTGAGTTCAGAGAGAACCTTCCATGTTCAAACCAGCAGAGCACCTCCACTGCTGCAATACCATTTTCTACTCTTTGATGGTTACCGGTAGGCCTTATCTCATCCCCACACCTTAAGTTCCCTGAGATCTAGAGCAGTGTTGTGTGTATCTCCTTGACCCTCCCAGTACCTCTGTATAACAGAGTCACCATGAATATTTATGAGCCAGTAAAGACCAGGATAGGAAGTCGGGAAACACAGGAAAGAGTGGTTCTAAGCTTTCACTTTGAAGGTGTGCTTAACTGGCTTTTCAAATATTGTTCCATTATTTTAACCACTAGTAGTTTTCTCCAGTCCTTGATCAAAATCATGAAAGAGTAATGTCTCTCTCAGCAGAATTCAAGATAACCTGTCATCAGATGTCTGAGCAGTCCTTCACACCAGCAGGCAGTCAGATGAGACACTTTTAGAAAGGTACTAGTTTATAAAAGGCCAAAGTATCATCTTTAAAAATATTTGTATTTGATTCAATACCTTAATCCAGAGATGGCTTCTTAATCCTTGAAAAGAAGCAAATCCACATTCTAGAATTCTCCACTTTCAACACAAAGTTACTCAAACCATCCCTCCTATCAATGTCATCATCTTCATTCTTAATGTGTAGGAGACTGTGTTGTAAGAACAATGTTCTTCTCCACAGATCCGAAGCCTTCTTATACCAAGTGTAATATATGCTTTCTTTTAGTTGGCAGTTATTTTAGCCAAAATCTCAGAACAAACTCAGTGTCTAGACAGCTCTGCATCTGCGTGTGTGTGAAAAAAATCCACTACACTGAAATAATGACTAAGAGAATAATTACTTAATGAGTTAACCATTTAAAATATGGCCAGTTGCTCAAGCTGCAAAAGCCTCACTCAAAATGGAATTAAAAGAGAAATGGGTCATATTTTTATAATCATATTTTTTTAAAAAACAACCTATCATACTAGTGAATTAAAAATACCCTTTAACCAACCAAACGAAATACCAGCAATAATCTGCACTCATTAAAGTTAGTTGGTTCTTACTGAATTAAAATCAGATTCCACCGTCTTCAGCAACTACTTCCTATTAAGACATCTGTTAAATCAGATGAAATCAAATATGAATTGCAGACAATTCAATTTAAAATAAGTATTACATGAACATTTACCAGCACAGACACACACTTTTCTATGCAATATTTGCAAGAGCTTGTCACAGATGCGAGTGAATAAAACATCTATCTGAAAATGGTATTTAGCAATGTTGAAAATACTTGAGACAGCCGAGGAAACACATCACAAATGAGCCTTCCCGATACCGTCTTGGCATACCAACAAGTGTGTCTTGCAAATACAAGTGTTGGGTTTCCTGAGGTAGCACACTGCTGCAGCAGAGGGAGGTGCAAGGAGGTCCCTGAAATGCAGACATCCACTAAGGAGCTGTTAAGCTCAGCAGCCTAGCAGGCTCAAAGCCAACAAAGAGTTAAACACCTAGGCTGGCTCGGTAATGAATGCTTAGTACGTTTGGCCAACGACTATCAAGTAGATACCGGGGCTGGAGCAACTGCTAAAGGGATGACCTCCTTGAATCTCATTTGCATAGCAATGAGATGTCACAAAGGCATTAAGTCTGAAACTGCGATGCTGTTTCTCATCCACGCTTTATTTTGTTGTGACTTTAAGCACACTGTTCTTTAAAGTAAAACAGAAAGGATTCTAGCAATGCAGGGCTAGGGGGCGGGGAAGTGGGGACAAGTATGGATTATAAAATAGACTGGGAAACAGCTATGCAAAGAGCCACTGAGTCACTCTGGGAGCAAAACCAGCTGAGAACAACAATAAAATAGTAACTTTCAAGGATACGTCCAAAGGGAGATCAGGTAAGTAAGTTGTTGGCTTTGTCAACTGATATATGTTCCTTGGGCCAAGAATAATGCATGTCTGCTCACAACAGACAAAACAATATGTCAATAAAATGAGCCAAACTCTCTCCAAGAGTATCTGTTACAGCCTTAGGCTGTTGCCTGTAATGATGCAAAAACCTTCAATCACAGTTTGGGGTTTGTTTTTGTTTTGTCTTATTTTGTTTTAAGGAATTGTGCTTGCAAGTATTATTATCATTAGCTACTACTAAGGAGAATGAGGGCTTTTTCCTCTACCATTGAGGAACACAACTTCTTTTTAATACACTGAATTAAATTACACGTACAGCCAAAGCTAGGAAAGAACAACGAAAAACAGCATTGAAGTCAAGCTTTTGCGTTAAAGCAGTTACGAACTGAAAAGGCATTCAACAAAATCTTGACTACTCAAGTTCTACCTATATTTAAAAAAAAAAAAAAAGGAAAATACTTCCAAGTTTCAAATGTCACAAGTTTATTTCTCTCCCAGAGTCTTATGCCTCAAATTCAAACCCAGTCACAGTGCAATTAAATCAAAACAAAACAAAACAATAAAGCCTCCTCTATGATGTCTTGAACACGCAACTTTTCCAGTTATGGCTGTTTCACTGCAGTAATTACCAAAGAACATAAAGATTTTTACTCATTTCCGTCATAAAGACAGGCAAAATAGAGTGAACTTTTAGCAATCTATTACTCAAATTCCTGCATCACCTTTCCAAAGGCATAAAAAATAACTCTCTTACTTTGTGATTTTGACAGAACCTCAAGGTATTCACCAGACCATATGAAGATACTTCAGGCAATGAAATTAATATTTCAGTAAGTCCTCTTCCACAAAACAAGAATCCTTTTAGTAATGACCTTGGACTGGATAATAGGCAACAAAAGCAAGGTCCAAAGCCAGAGGGTAATTGTGATTCAAAGATTCTTTTATGCAAATGAGATCCCTAATCAGGCTAATGCAATTTTCTACATTTTATCTTCCATCTTTTTATTTACATTTAGCTGAGAAGCCAAAGACAGAAAACAGTAGATTTCCAACTTCTTGATCCAACCCGTCCTGTGCAAGCAGAGCCATGGAGAATTCCATGACAGTCCCTTGGAATCTAATAGCCCACACCCAGGGGTAACATGACACTAACTCAGAACATCCCAACAATTCTGAAGTTAGTTCCAGCAAGCAGTAAATTACTCAGGCACGGTGCAATAACCCACATTTATTGGGAATTGATTAACTTTTCCACTTCTTTCTGTGTTATCAGACTAGCCTGGAAGGAAAAGTCATCTCCAAGAGGGAGTTACTGTTAACTGTGACTCTGGAGGCAATGAATTTGCTTCCTGCTGACCTGGGTGCACACTCCAGTTTTAGAAAATCAAACCAGATTTGCCATGCACTGGCAGGTGTTTTCAGGGGTACTATAGTCCAGAGAAGCCAGATGCTTCTACAGGATCGCTCTAGAGTCACTAAAACTATGAGTAAGGCTGGGCACAAGCCAGGAACCCAGAACTCCACTAAGGAGAGAAAAAACCTGCCAGCCCAGAGGGCTCTTTTAGGCAGAGAAGCACAGCAGAAGGATAAAGAGCACAGGTTGTAGAATTAGAAAAACCAAGTTAGAATCCTGACCCTGACACCTCTGAACCATGTCACCTTGGGCAAGTCACTTATCAGTGCTGTGCTTCAATTTCTGCCTCTGTAAAGTAGAGATAATAACAGTACCTGCCTCACAGGGTTGTTGGGGTATAAATGAGATAATATACGCAAACCTCTTATCAATGTTAGTTGCTACTAGCAAATGCAAAAATGAATGAAAAAATTGTAAATGGTAAAGTTCTACACAAGTGCAAGTTACTATCACTAATATTGTCAAGAATTCGTTTTGAATAGTCTATTAATTCAACGTCTGCTGACCAGCAGGAAGTTTGGGAAGTCTATTTTTCAGGATTCCTTATCCACATTCTCCTTTTCTCAAGTTTCTCCCATCAACTTTATCATCCAGACAGTAAAACTGGGAAAACAAAGCAGCCCTTTGTCATTAACTATACGCATAGTATTTGTTATCATGGTCATTATTATTATTCAAATAACACAGGGCAGCATAGTTCTGTGCCTGCTTTTCAAACGTGGGTTAACAGCAGCTAATCAATGGTACTTAGAGTTCCTGGATAAACAAAGATGAAATCATGGGCGAATTTTACCACCTTCCTCATCTCTAACACTCCCAGGCCACTGCAAATAAGCATGCAATCTGAGTAAAAACTACACTTGCTATGGAAACAAAACATCATTGTAGGTTCCTCAAATTGCCACCTCTGACTCCCTCTACATGGAAATTCCAGAGGTGTCCTGGAGCAACTTTTAAGTGGGTCAATTTTAATGAAAGATTTTGGGGAGAAAATTTAAGTACTCTGATAGCTAAGTAATTTAAAATATTATCTCACATTTGAGCAAATGTATTATGGAATAGACTGTAAAATTCACATAAATTTTGGGGAAGAAATCCTCAGCTCTCAAAGAAATTGGAATGGTGCTCATGGCCTATCTTTGGGCTCCACCACCACACTCTGAGAAAATGAGACCATCCTCCTATTCCAATATGGGGATTTGTGTGGCTATGTTTGAGAAGTTCTGGTTGTCAAGAAGAGCTGTGGGTTCAAGTCCTAGTCCTGCCAATTAAGGTCTGCAACCTTGGTTCAATTCCCAACCATATCTTTGTCATCTGTGAAATGATGATATTAACATCCACCTTCTAGAACTCAGGTGACCCTGGAACAAAAGTACACATGCAAAGAGCTTAACTCAGTAAAGGCTCAATAAATCTTAGCCTTTTTCTTCTCCCCCACCCCATTCCCCTTTTGCCACTTGTTATTCAGGATCTCAGTTCATAATGATGCCTGGAACGCTACCAAACGTCACCTATAACTTCTCAAAGATGCCAAATTATTCCAGTATCCAAAATCTATACAACTTCTCATTGGTTCATCCATTCGGCAAATACACACTGAGCATCTGTTTTGTGGCAGGCACTGTCTATGAGTGAAAGGGTTCAGGAGGCAAGAAAGAGTGTGCTAATACACTATTCCAGGCCATCATTTCACAGATGAAGTGTTTTCTGTGACATCAAATCATTACAAAGCCTTCTCAGTTGAGGGAAGGAGGAAAGCAATGACAAAACATGCTGGAATTCCAGGTAGTCCCAGTGTAGTTTAATTTCTCATCAGTGTTCACTAGGATACTGGGGTCTCAATTCAGTTCTCATCAGGGATTTTAATAATAACCGAAAGCTATTAGTGAGGCCAAGAAAAAGAAATGAAAAGCCCCCAGACCCAAACAAAGAAGGTTTCCAGCAGCAAAGAGCCACCAAGAAGAAACTACTGAAACTTGGTCACCAGCGCTTCACCGAGGCAGCCTGCCCATTTACTCTCTTTCCAGTTCAGCGGCAACAGCGATCATACCATTTAGACTCAGCACTCACAGACTGCTCCAGGCTGCCCGGAAATCTGCATGGAAGCAAAGAATCAAAATGCCTTTTCATCTAAAGAACTGTGAATTAACTCTCTGCCTTTTTAATTACTCTCAATTACTTTCCCACTATTTATAAGGATTTTTTTTTTTTTTTTGCATAACAAAATCCAACTCTAATCAATATATGCAGTATATCCCAGCTGATTAGTATAATTCTTGCTCCACCATGATGCTGGAGTTGTGCCAGCCTTACCTTGCACACAATTAAATGTCTGGTAATGCCTGCTGCTACCCAGCAGGCCTCACGAGCTAATAGGGAAAAAACGGGATTCACATTTGCCTCCACCAGCCCCTAAGTGCCCTCGCTCTCTCTCATCTGCGTGTAGACACGTACAAAGTGGGCCCGGAGAAATAAAGGCCTGGAGCAAGCACAGAAACCTAAAAGGCACAGGAGCATAAGAAAAGGATCTCCCAAGTCTAACTCATCATCTTCTCATTTCAGTAAATTCTTCCAGAAATAAGATAGCACTCTTCACACCGCCTATTCCAATACTGAACTATGAGTTCATTCTAAGTACAGAAAACACTCAGGTATCCAGATTCACCTAAAACCAATATTATGAATTATGCTCAGTGTACCTTCAAGCCAATTTTCAATAAACACAAATCACTTAATAAGAAATTAAGAGCATTACACATTTCTCATGCTCCCATGGATTTGGTGTTAATGAGATTTTGTTTGTTAAGCTTACAAAATGAAAAAGTGTCTAAAAGACAGACACAGCCTTTTCCAATTTCCATTCACTTAAGAAACAGTTATTGAACATTTTTGGTAATATGACATTCCCAAGACACACACCTGTTCACATGTTGATTTCACTGGCCTGCCCCTCAAATAATGCTTTAGTGCAGTGTAATTGAAGAAAATAAGATATCTGGAATTTTACAAGACTTGCATTTTAATCTGTTCTATTACCAATTGTAACTTCATAGATTTATTTATACACTTATACACTGTACAATGTGCCAGACACTGTAAATTCAACCCTTAAAGCAAGATTCTCTTGCCCACAATGGTCAAAACTGGGTGAGCAGTACCCCTGGGAACTTCCGTGTCTCAGTATTCACTGGAATAGTGTGTTGATTGTAATTTAACAGTTACAGCACAGGTATTTACAAATGATTTAATTTTTAAACATAAATTAGAAAGGCTCCAAGGACTTTGTAATAACAACACTCTCACATACGTATTCTATATTTTCCTAAGAGAGAAAAGACTCAGCACTGAGATGCACTCCCACCTCCCAGTATATTTTACCTTTGGCTGTGAACATCAACCTCCATGTGTATGTACCATTAGGTCCATAATTCCTCTAACAGGACCTCCTCCAAAACAAAGCGGTACTACTGAAAGATAACCAGACATTTGGCTGTATCCACAATGCCTTCTTGGTGTCTTCACCACACTCCCTGAGAACTTACAGGAAAGACCCGCCAATAGATCAGCCAATCGAGGACCTGGGTGTATATGCCTGGAAGATCTTTCCTTCAACTATAAAATGCAGACTCAAAAATACTCCATTCTACCAGTACCAGAATCATAATGCAGTCCTAATACCTCAGGGATATTTTTCAGTATTTGGTCATAGATATTTCACTGTGAAAATCAATGCTACACCATTCAAGTTGAGCATAAACAAACGTGGTCATTCAGCTTTAAACATTAAACACTGGTAAGATCCAGCAATAATAAGAATAGGAGATCAAAGATCAATGTTTTGCCACTGAGCCCTGGGAATTATGGTCTATAGCAGGGAAGAGGTAATTCCAGCACAGGTAATTCCATTACAAGGCAGATGGTATAGGTACTATAATAGTAATACAAACTGTAGTGGGGACCTGAGTGCAGAGATGTGAAAAAGCAATATAAGAGGTAAGGTTTGAGCAAACCTCCAGGATGGCATAGGGCTCTGATCAGTGACTACAGGGGCTGGGGAGGGTGAGGACATAAAAAGGGGCCAACAAAGACGAAGGAGAACAAAAGTTAGGAGCGGGGATTGCAGAAGGTGAGATGCCCTGAGTGGTGATAAGGAAGACTTCTCTGGATGTCCCAAAGTCTGGGAAGAGGAGTGATCCTATTCAGTATCTTCACAAAGAGCTGATATTGCCAGAGGTGTCATTCTGGGTGGGACCAGCCTGAGCCTACTGCCCAGAAGCTCCTAAGCTTTAACATTTCCTCAACCTCTCCATAAATGAGGTGGATATTTCCATTCTCTCTGCCCTCCAGTACCATTCAGTCTTCCCCTTTTAGCTTCTCCTCTGGTGCTTCTCCTCAAAGCAGTGCTGAGGGAGAAGGTCACATTCTAACTTTCAGTTCATCATATATTTGAAAGAAAATATATTTCCCATATGCATACACTCACCTCTCTTTGAGAAATCTGATGTACAAAAATTTACAGTTAAAAAACAGATTAGGGGCCGGCCTCGGGGTGCAAGCGGTTAAGTGCGCGCGCTCCGCTGCGGCGGCCCGGGGTTTGCCGGTTCGGATCCTGGGCGCGCACTGACACACTGCTTGGCAAGCCATGCTGTGGCGGCGTCCCATATAAAGTGGAGGAAGATGGGCACGGATGTTAGCCCAGGGCCAGTCTTGCTCAGCAAAAAAAGAGGAGGACTGGCAGATGTTAGCACAGGGCTGATCTTCCTCACACACACATACACAAAAACAGATAAATTCAGGAGAAACAAAATATTCTTTACTTTATAAAAGAATGTGCCACCGGATCTGCTTAAACAGTGAGTTTTTCCTAATTGAATGCATTTAAAATGTGGTTTGCTTTGAAAAATGGGATTTACACTCATGTTTAAAAACATATCTATTCTATAAGAGCAATCTAGGTTTATTCACTTTATTATAATAACCACTGATGAGCTGTATGAAAGTGGCAAATCTCATAAAATACCTATATCTCCCTCTCTCTTTTTGGAGAGGAAGTATGTTATTAATCCTACCTATTTAACAGAAATATAGAGAGTATAAATTGAACAGACTATGTGCACTGCTGAATACAACTTGGGAATAAAGTGATTAATGCAAATAATTACACATACAAAATCTACACTTCCAAAGTTAAAAGAAGATTATCTAATTATTGGATAATTCAAGGAGATCTAGGAAATTGATTTGGCAATATAATATATTTTCGTCTTCCATTTCCCAATCAACTGCCTGGATTGCATAATTTTCTCAATGGAGTAGTTGTCTCCTGAATATAAATGGAAGGCATTATTGTCTCATTACTAATCCAGGGACTTCCAAGCAGATGATGTCACTTCAACTCAATAAAAGATGCTGGTGCCATCTTACTAATTTAGGGTCACACATGTATTATGTATTATAAGGTATCTTTTCTGGGCCTATCTAGGTAAACATAATCCAGTTCAGAAAGTTAATTTTTGAAGGGCCAGGCATCACATTTATTTAATAATAAGCTCCTGGCAAAATCAGTCCAAGGTAATAAGAGCACTCAATATATTTTTGCCAACAATGACATGGATTTGAAGAACACAGCACAGGCCATCAGAAAGACTAACAATGTAATGTGTAGTTAGTTCACTCAGACTGTGAATGATCTGCTATGTCTACAGGAAAGATGGAATGCTAGATTACTTTAAACAGCTCCTAGTTAGAGAACATACCTGTGAAGATGAGGATGTTCACATTAACGCCAGTACAGAAGGCAGTTAAAATTTAAATTGTAAACCAGGTAGTGACAAATTCTCAAGGATTCGGTGAACCGTGTTTCTCACTTGTTGTCAACGTTCCCAAGTTATTTCTTTACTAATTGCAGTTCTGTCAAGAGTTTATAATCATCAAATGCAGTTCAAAAAAATTTATATCCCACAATGAGGATATTAAAAAAGAAAGAATTTCCCAATGTCCTGTATAATTGGAAACTTTTCCACGTCAACAATCTAGAGTAAAAAGGATTTACACCACTAAACCATCAATCACAAAACTGAAAAAGACTCGGAGAAATGCAGATAAATATAATATAGAGCTAATAGTTATAAAGAAGAAATTAATCTCACAAATTACTTTTAAACTGCTAGAGCAAAAATTGCACTATAATAGTTTTACTTCCCAAACCCTGTTTTTCAGTGGTACAAAGTCCTGCCTGATGTTTTGCTGACACTTCATAATATTAGGAAATATCATGTGCTCACTGCATGGGAACGGCCATCAATGGGAGAAACAACATGATCCTAATCAGTTGCAAAGTCAAAAAAAGCACACATCACCGAAGTCAAGAAGCACAAAATGGCAAATGGTCAAGTTCCAACAGCTAAAAAGATCCAAGACATTATGAGATTTTAATGAGTGAAACATGCCATGAGAAAGAGACCTTCTGTCGATAAATCCAAATCCTGGTTCACTAATTAAACCATCTAACACAGTGTCTGAATACGTAGACGCCAGACTTCAACATTTCTTAATTATATTCAATTCCAGGAATATTTTTCCATTTAATTGACATTCTGAAATGCCTTTACACTCCTATCAGATAGGTACCAAATTCCCAAAGGAGATTACTACACAATTCTGAATTCTGATTCATCTGATTGAAACTGTTATTATGAAACTTTTTTTTTTTTTTTTTTAATGTGGGAAGGATTCACACCACACTTTCTCCAGAACTCCAGCAATGGTAAAGTCATCTGCATTTGGCCCACTTTCATGTGTACATTTCTTTTTAGTGAGGCTCTCCACAGCCAGGCCAATCTGATGAAACTGTAGCTACAAACTCCCGCCTGGCAGGGGACCATGCCACATGAATCACACAACACACTGCTCAGCCAATCAGAGCACCAACTGCCATCATTTAGCCACCACTTAGAGCCAAACAGAGAATTTCAAACCGCAGTCTTAAAAACAGACTTCAGATGCCCAAAATATTAATCACAGACTTAAAAACAACAACAACAACATCATTTGTAATAGATGCTCTAGGTTTCAAAAAAGATCAAGGTACCCCTCCTCCCAAGATACAGCCTCATTTTGCTTTTGAAGAAAACACACACACACACAACACACACACACACACACACACACACACCATGTTTATCTGATAGAAAAAAATGACATTTATACTGTCATTAAGCACATTTGTCACTAGATTTAATCTCTATTATCTGGCACGCTTTCAGATATTTACAAGTGTTAAGTAATGTTCAATGATATTTAGTGGCATTAATAATTCGAGATTCATTTCTAAATGTGAAACATAATAGCTGCTCTAGCATACTCTCTTTTTAACCTTCCATGATACGGAAACGGCTATAATTTTTATCAGATAGTTTCGAATTTAATTTAGTTGAAGTTCTGATGTTACAATTAAACTTCCAGTTAACCTTTCATATCTATGCCTCATTCAACAGCTGGGCTTATCTCTGACATCTCAAAAGAGAAAAGAAATAAAGAATAACTGATATATTATTTTCCACTGCTGTGTAAAGTACAAGTACCAGCAAGTCATGGTGAACATTCCCAGTAAAACTTCTAGCATTTTCACCCACATTCCAGAAGCTAGCATTACTAGGGGTGCCATTTACTTGACTTTTTTTTTTTTTAATGTTAAAAAGCAAGCAACAGACCTGGAAGCTGAGTTCCTAAAGGACAGAACACCTCAGAGTTCTCTGTGCCAAAGCTAACTCTGAGATTCATAACTAAGCTGAAAACAGGGAACTAAGAATAGCTGAATACATCAGTCTGTGAGGAATGAAGTTTCTTCCCAGCACGTGCCAGAAGCATGCCTGCCCAACTTAGTAGGTTCCTTCCACCTCCGACACTAAACAGTGCTGTGAAGTGTATGCCTCTTTAGCCACAACTAGACTCTAAGCTCTTTGAAGCCATGATTCATTGTTTTATGCAACACATTTCTTGTAACCCCTACAAATAAAAAGAGAATTGAGTAAATATTGATGGGTTACATCGAGTTCATTTCCCAAATTCAGAATTACATAAAAAACAGACCCCAGAGCAAGAGTCCAACATGAAAAGAGGAAGAATTTCTGTTCCTGGAAATGTTTGAAACTTTCCAAATTTCATTTACTAGCTCCTGGACCACGCTATGATTACTGTCTGGAGAAGGAACTGAAGCAAACGAGAGTAAAAAGGAGGATAAATCCACATTAGGCAACAGAAGGAACGCTAAGCACTGGCAAAACTGAGACCCAAAAATGTAGAAGAATGGAAGACGTGAACCTTCCTACTCACCTCCTTCAAGGCCAGTGCAGCTCAACTTCAACTCAGTATGGAGTCCCAGGGGTTACATCCACAGCAGGAAAATCCAGAGCACATGTTCTTGATTTTCATTCAAATTCCCTGAGGTCTCAGAGCTATGGACAGGAGTAAACTCTCAGTCCAGATCTGATGGACAACTTTTGTAGCATTGTGCCTCAACCTGGGCTACCCAGTGAAATCTGCTAGGAGGCTTTCAAAAATAATGATGCCTGCCTGGGTGCTACCCAGAGATTCTGATATAAATGGTCTGGAGGCAACTTGTACATCAGTTGTTTTCAAAGCTTCTGGGTGATTCTAAAGTGCAGTCAAGGTTGAGAACTCTGCTTTAGGATCACTTTTGGGAGCTTGGGTGGTGTGAGAAGCCTCACACAGTTAACTGTTGAATAATAATAGGTAGTGCCATAAACAACCCATTAAATTTTATGAAAAATACAGCAAAAATAAAAGATTGTTTAAAGGATCCCCTAAAAGGCAGCTTATTTGTACCCGTACTGTTTAGATATTACCGACAGTCAATCAAAAAACCCAGAACTAGTGACATAACCACTTGGAAGCCATAGTGTGTGCATATGCAGGGGAGGAAGTGGGGCATGGGCAAGCACCTGCATGCAGGCTCCCAGACACATAAAAGTGCCTACAGGTCCTTTCTGAAGTCGGAGGGTGGGCGGGGGGCGGTGGTGGGTAGGGATGGGACAGGCAAAAAGATAATGGAGAAAAGGGCCTGAATAAATTCTGGTGTCTTCCCAAAATAGTGAATAACATTCCAACAGCCTATTTGGCCTGTTCCATGAGAATGTTCTTCCAAAAAGGAGCCTGTCCTAAAGAAATGACAGAATTAGTTCATTTCATAGTGTCTTGCCTACATTAGGGTTTCCCTAAGAATTATTACATTGGATTATATTCATTGTATGCTCCTCCTAAATTCATATTAATTATATTAATCTCTCCCTCCTCCTCTAGGACCCTGTTCAGAGACATTCTTTTGTCAGTTAACAAATATGGCCATGCGTTGATTTCTAGTTTGCACACATGGGTACCTCCCCATCTTTCCAACAAACAGTAAGCACGCAGAAGCAAAAGTTATATTTTACTTTGACAAAGGATATATTTGAATCCTGCCCACTGCCTTGCAAAAGGAGGTAGGTTCAGTAAATATTACTGAAAAGAAATTTAAAAGAAATGATGTTTTTAAAGAGATAAAAGAGACAAAGGAAAATAAAATAAGAAAAAGAAAAACATAAAAGTGAAGCTTTTTTTAAAGAAAGAAAAATACAGGAAATGACTTTAAATTCCATGTGACTTTACAGAATAAAAACCAAGAGATAAATTTAAGACATACAAGGGCAAGAGTTAATTAAACAAATGTCCTTTATTAAACAGAGGCTATAATCCGCAGCCTTGGAACCCTGAAAGATCAGAAAGGTGAAATACTAGAATCTGCTCAAGGATGCCTCTCAAGGACCCCTGTACAATTTTTCTGTCTAGGCAAAGCAACTCTCCTAAAGCATTGTCTAAGGAAGGACAATCCCACAACCTTCCCCAGACCTCCTCCCAGGCCTCCACATTCATATATATCTATCCAGTGAAAGAAGTAATACACTTTGATTACATGAAGAATTTGACCATTAAGTTTTGAAATCTGTTCTGTATTTTCTCTGATCATCATCATGCCAGCAAATCCATTCTCAAACTTTCATCCTTCTACTTAATACAAAAATATCTCAATTCTAGAATAGGCTAAAATTAAGACTAATCTGGGAGTGCCATTCAATCCAGAACTACTAGAATGATTGTCACTGTTACATGTAACTGAGAGCCTATTTTGGTAGACCAGCAATCAACTTGAAGCCACTAGACAAGTGTCAAATATGTTCTCAACAAATTTAATCTGTAGCATTAAACTGAATCTTTTTGTTTTTCTTTCTTTAAGGAAAGGCAAGCTTTCCGAAAATTATTCTTGGGAAGAAATTTGGGCAATGCAAACAAAGAAAGAAGAAAGCTTATTTAAAAAGTAGGTATTATTCAATTGACAGAAAAATCAGTAAGTTTGAGAAGCCAATAGAATCAAACCGACCCAAACACCAAAAAGATATTTACTCTCAGGGTTTTCACAGAGGAAGTCACCTAAGCCACAAGTATTTATTTGTGCCTATTAGGCAGTAGGCACTGTGGTCATCCTCAAGAGAACAAACTATAAAACACAGACCCAACCCTCACAATTAAGTAGAAATATGCTCATAATGACATACTCAACAATTAGAGATTGAAAAGTATTTCAGAAAATTTTATCAATAAGCAATATTCACAAGGGTTGTGTTTCTTCCTCTATTTTTTTAAGACTGCATATCTGGGGAAATCAGGGGCTCTCTTATCTAAAGGAAGGAATTGGGCAGGAGACATGTCCTTCCCTCTAGGTCTGTCAGACCCCTTTCTTTTACGTTTTCATTCCTCCTAGTGTTTGTCACAATCAGCAAAGACAACGGTTCATCAATAGTCCTTCCCAGCTATCAAAGGAAATCAATCCATATGGACTTGCACACCTGATCCCATCAGATGATCCCCACTCCATGCTCCTGCAGAAGGAAAAAACTAGGAATGACCCACAATGGAAGAAACCAGACATCCTCAATATTATCCTTCCCCTCTTGCCCCAGTGGAAAAAGCCAACCCTCCAGTCAACTGGACAGATGTGGGGTATCACTGAACACCACACCCAACTCCAGAAAGGGTAAGATAAAGCTGCCATTGGTCGTATTTGCGTTATGAGCTATTAACATAGCATAACAATACTACAGCCACGGGGAGTGCTCCTCAGACCAGTTAGTAATGACTAAATATCCTCTCCTCGCTGTAATTGCCTATTTCTTTCTATTTGACATAATTCATCAGCCAGATTAGAGCAGGCTCTTCTGCAGTGTATGAAGAAAGCAAGGATGATAACACAACCTGACACATCAAAATGTTCCTATGTGAGCAGCCTGAAGAGCTGCTGCTTTACAAAAAGCTGTGAGCAGGCAAAATAACCATATAGCATTCAGGTCAGTAGGCATCCACTCAGTTTATTGCAACTCATTTCATTTTTTAGTAGCTCAGCACAACGGTAATTGCTGGTTAACAAATAGACTGGGTCCTGACTATTAAAAAAAAAAAAAAAAAACTCCCCAAAATGACTCTGCCAGGAACCAGAATTGTAAAATTTGAAAAAAGGGAGGCGGGGCTTGATAGCCAGTCACTGGTCAACAAACACTGGCTGTGAAAATCCTGCAGCTACAAGAGATGGAGCCGGCTCAGCAGCTGACCGATTTCTGATCTCTGTGCCAGCTGCCTTTTATGTGGAGTTCTCTGTGTGGCTCCGATATGAAGACATTATAACTGGACAGTTCTGGGAACTTTCTTTTTCCAGTGCACTGTGCATAGAAACTGGCCCCAGCACCATTCATTGTCCGAGTTCCAAAAAGGCAACAAGGATTCATGATTAAACATTAGTATTTGGTTTAATTCTAAGAGACAACTTTTCTCCTTGTAAAATGGTAAAAACCCTTCCCGCACTCCAACCCTATTAGAAAAAAAGCACATCAAAGAGCTGAAGTTAGTATGCATTTTTTGTCTTTGTGTTTTGGCGCCCTGGTTTTCTTGGCTGTCCTTTATTCTCTCACTGCTCAACTGCTCCAATTTAGGAATAAGAACTCAAAAAAAAAAAAAAAAGCAGGAGCAGTTGGCTCTGTGCAATTTCCAGGATTCTGCAGAATCTCAATCTCTCGGCCTCTTCTCCCTCCTCTCTCCTCCATCCCCTCCCTTCCTTTCCTTCTCAGATTCAAATCTCCACGTCACAAAGCAGAACATCATTCAAGCGTTAGATAAACGTTAGGAGAAGTTCGGTGCCTGCCGGTGGAGACGAAATCGGGACTCTCTTTGATCCATACTGAGAAGCGGGCACCTCAGTCCTCAATTCCTAGATCGAGGGCTTCCCCATTCCACCACCTGAACTTGTCGCCTGGATCAGGCGCAAAGTCGTCTGCGGTCTTTCTGGTTGGTTCTCCGTCTCTGCATTTATTTTAACTCGGCCCCGGCGCAATCAGAGAATCTAATCCTACTAACAAAGCCAGGAGCACAAATCCACCGTGATGAACTGGTCGGCCTGCTCCCCCGCCCCCTTCCTCCCGCCACCCCCGATCGCCTTTGAAAAGACAACCGTTGGGGCCAGAAAATTAATACGTCCAAGGCAAAGAGGAGAAAAGCGGCGGAACACAAGCGGCCAGGAGCGGTTTGGCTGTCGTTGTTCGTTTATGTGTATCTTTGAAACATCAAGGACCCACACACGTGAACCCAAGCTGGTCAAGCCCCCCGTGGGAGCGTCGCACAGCCCTAGGGGATGCCCAGACAGCTCGCCCCCGGCCCGCTCTCCCGTCTGGCTGGGGCCGGGGTGAGTGGGGGAGGTTCGCGCGGGTTTGTCTGACACTTGTAAATGGAAGTGGGATCCAACTTGGAAAACAAACGCGCGGGAGTCTGGGGGCGGGGAGGAGAGGGAGGAGGGGAGAAGGGCAGAAAAGACTCTTCAGTCATTAGCCGGGTCCGCGCTTCTCTCCTTCCCTCCCGCCGCGGCGGCTGCAGGTTCGCCCAAACCAGGAGCGAAGTCCCAGTCTGCGCGAGGCGGTGGGGGAAAGGACCTCGGGGCCAAGGAGCCGGGTGTCGGGCAGACGCCGCGGGCCACCGCCACCGACCGCCCACGATCCGGCCGCAGGCGCCTCTCTCTCCCGGGAGCCTCTCCTAGCCCCCCAGTGCGACCTCGCCGGGTCTCTACTGGCTCCCTTCCTCCTCACATCCTTTCCAGGACCCCCTTCCACTGCCTGTTTTGCCCTCATTATTACACGGAGTTGCAGCCGCAGGATGCTACCACCACCACCACACACACACACATCCCGGGAGCGCCCCCCACCCCCTTTCCTCTTGTCGCAGGCTACTCAAAAGGCTCCCATAGCTCGCAGCCAAACTCCCGCCACCCCTGCATCCTTGCCCCAAGCGCGCCCTCGCCCACGAGAGTGGGGCAGGGAAAAGTGAACAATAAAAGTTGCTTTCCTCGAAGCCTAATCATGGTCAATGTTTAACCATTTGGGAAAGCACACGCGACAAAAGTCAGCAGGAAAGAGGAGGGAGGAATACAGACCACAGCACTGCTAAAAATACCCAGGCGCGCCACCTCACGCAAGCCGGGGGCCAGATGCACTTTAGTTCAGCGACCCCCACTGGCGGAATCCTGGCGCGCACCGCGCGCAGCGGGAAGACAGTCCCGGCCATCTCGGCTGCCTCCCCGCCCGAGCACCTCCGACTCCCACCCCGGCCACGCACTCACACTGGTCCCGCCGAGGGGAGTCCACCCACCACGGCCCAGGAGGGCGCCGTGAGCGCGGCGCTGGCGCCCTGGCGCATTCCTGCCCCCCGACCCAAAGAAGGCTGCAACGCACTCCCAGGACGGTCAGACCCGCGCTGCTTTCTTTTCAAAGACAAGCAACCTTCACGCCCGCCCGCCAAAAATCATGCACTCTCTCGTTTCCCTCTCGCTATCAAGATAGCAGGAAAAGTCCCTCCTCCTGGCACTCCGTGAAAGGCTGTCGCCCCATTCCGAGAGCCGCTACCATTCAGTACATCTCACCCTGCCCATGACCCCCGCAAGCCGGAGTCAGGCTTGGAGTGGACCTGCAGAGTGTCTAGTAACCCCTTCCCCTCCCTGGCGAAAGGGGAGTCTGGGCTCTCTGCTTCGATCGGCGCCTCGCCAAGCGACAACCCAACTTGAGTCACCGGGTCCGCCAAATGCATCCATAGGCATCTGAACATTGCCACAGCGCCCGACAGGCACCGGCTACCAAGCAATCTCGCCGCCTGGACCCTCTCATCCACCTGCAGCGGGCGGCCAGGGCTCGAGGGGCCCGGGGATGGGTGCACCGATCCGCAAGCCCCCTCCCGCCAGCTCCCCAAATCCTCAGCCCCAAACTTGGCCAACTCTCCAAGCCAACCTCCGGGCTACCCCTGCAGGACCGAGCCTCCCTCTCTCCTTGCGGCGACGGCGGCTCGGAGCTGTGCCGAGGCAAGAACTTTACAAGGTGAAAAGTTTCCCCCACGCGCTCTGCCGGCTCTCGTCTCCCCGAGCCCACCTCGCAGCCCATTTGTACCCCGCAGCTGAAGCTGTGCTCCGGAAGGCGCGCTCCAGCCGGTGCACCCGGCAGCCAAATAATCACGCTCAAATTCCCCCACGCACCCTTGCCGCCGCCGGCGATCCACGGTTCCACCAGGCGCTTCCCCCGTGATCTTCCTCCCGGGCGCTCCTGCCCAGGGCGAGCCGGCCACCCGGCCGCTGCCGCCGCAGTGCCCGCCGCGCGCTCGCCGGGACTGGAGCCGCGAGCAGAGGCGCTCGGCGCTCGGGACGCCGCCGCCGCCGCGGGGGCTCGCAGGCGGAGGAGGGGAGCCGGGTGGAGGAGAACGGCAGCGGGAGGAGGGCGACGGGGGCGCGAGATCCTAATCCGCAGCCCAGATCGCAGCGCAGCCTGCCGGGAGGAGCGCCGGCTCTCGTATCCGCCCGGAGCTGCTGCTGCCGCCGCTACTGCTCGCCGCCTCACTGCTCCCAGCTCCCCATCACAGTCGACGCCGACGCACGGCCAAGCCCCTCTCTCTAGTCTCCCCCTCTCGCTTCTCTCTCGCTGTCTCCTCCTCCCAAACCGCGAGCGAAAAGGGCGAGGGGGAGAGAAGCCTTGGCGTCCAGGATGACTAGCGATCTCGGAGCGCTGCGCGGGGGAGAGGGGGCGGGCGGGGAGGGGGGATACGGGGGAGGCGCGGCGAGCTGTAGGGCGCTCCCGGCGCCGGGCCTGGAAGCTGGACTAATTTTAGAGCTCGAGTCTTCCTCCAACAGTCTCTCTCGGGGCTGGAGGATAACACCAACGTGCCTTCCTGCCGCGGGTCGAGCGTGGTGCCAGAAAGCTTACACACACCGCTTTCGGTCCGACCCGCACTACAGCCCCGCGCAGAGGTCGAGCATATGTTACTCTCCTAGCACAGATGAGGAAACTGAGGCATATCGAGGTTAAAATGGCTTACCTAAGATCCCAAGGTTAGTTTGTAGCGTGAAGATTAAACCATCAAATGTTGTGCCTCTTGATTCCAAATGTGCTTCCCAGACAGGGCTCCTACCACTTTCCCACACATTTTTGGATCCTGGGGTCATCTGATTGCCTTGTGGAGAAGGGAGTAATATGAGACTAAAAAGGTAACGTGGCGCATTCTCTTCCCCTCTTCCAAAAAATTTTAAACATTTTTGTCAAATGGAGGAGACATACTCTGAAGGGAATGAGTGATTGATTTGGGGTTTAATGATTTGCAGCTCCAACCTGTCAATCCGCCTGTTCCAGTAACTTCTGTACCAACACCCCTCCTGGGACTGAGACCACAACCCTACACACACACTCTGCAGCAGCAGAGCCTATACTTGTTCCCCGCGCTGTGTATCCTCGCACTTCTTTCTTTCCCTCAAAGCAGAGGCAGTCTTAACACACCCCCGCCCCCACACACACCTCCCACACACACATCTCCCCCCCAAACACACAGCGAAGCACATCTGTCCCTAAAGCAGGCGCGCAAGCTGGCGTGTTGCCTCGGATGTTCTCTCCCAGGCGGTTTCTCCCCAACTCTACCTCTGGCACCGGGAGATAGGCGCGCCAGGCCTGCAGATCTATTCTCCAGAAGAAATCATTAGTGTTTTTGAACCATGCACCTCTCTTTGGGGATCCAGGTAGGGGTTATTCCAGGCGGGCTTTGGGCTCAGTCATTAGAGTGAGCCCTTTGAAGAGTCAATTGTGTTTACCTTTCTGTCCTTCTAGCTCCCAGCCCGGGTGTCTGCCCTGTGCCAGCTACACAATGGCCCCACCACTCCCCACAGGTGGAAAGTTCCCCCTTGAAAGCCTCCAGCAGCCTCGATGCCTTGACTGCCCCATAAAGCACCTGCATGCTCCGGTCATTCTGCCCTGAGAGTTTAATGTGACTACTAAAGAATAATGACAGCTCCTCATACATCGGCTAATTTGGAGGTCATCAGTATGATGTTACTGAGGGCTTCCTTGTCACAGAGGGCCGGAAGATGGGTCTGGAGGGAAGGAAACTACCAACAGGACTAGGAAGACTTACCTGTCCTCCAAAATGTTATCATGTGAATAATTTTATTCTGATTTTATTTTTACTTTGGCAGCTTTCTAAGGCATTGAAAAGTTTATTACTGTATAAATATGTCCCTGGCATGGCATTTTCCTTGTGACCAGCAGAATGCAGCTAACTGTGCATCAATGACTTTAATGAATCAACGTATTTCCCACCTGAGTGCTTCTGTGGACGTGTTGAAACAAGTTGGCTCCTGAAACCAGGCACTTCGGGTAGAGTCAGCTGGGGGTTGTTTGGCCACTGGGATGCTCAAGGAAAGAGTGCTGGCAATCAGACAGGGAATCTTCCACCTTCTGTCTGGGAAGACTGCCAGGTGAGTGTAGGTGTGGCCACTGCTGCTGCTGCTGGGGATGCTCCTGGATTCCAGTTCCTCGGAATGTTCTCTTATGCCTTGGAGGCACCTTACAGATAAGTACAGAAATCTGTCTAAATTTCAGCCTCCCCTATCCCTAGGCAGTACATAGATAATAAAGTAAACAGTCTTTACTCCCAGGGCAGATATAAGCCATTACAGCCAGTAGGTAAGAGACTTCCTGCAAGGATGATGGATTGCTTTATCTAGTGGGACACCCCTCTGGTCATTTAAGGTTTGCATAGCATTTAGTACCCATTTAATACTGATTGTATTTGAAGACCATTTTATTTCTTTAAAAAGTGCCTACTATGTGCCAGTACTGTGGTAGGCACAGAGTTGATAAAATAGTAAGCTTTGTGACAGCAGAGAATCTGTTTATCATAGTTACATTTTTATCCCCAGTTCCCTACACAAGGCTTGACATACCAAATGAATATTAGTAAATACTCAATAAATATTCAAAGAATGAATGCATAGTGAAAGCTTGAGAATCTTCTATTAGACCCAATGAATATGATATATAGAATATTGAAGTCCTTATAGGAAAGGAGGCCAAAAAGTGAAAAATGATGACTCTATAATAAAATAGTATTAGTTGCTATAGCACACTTCCATGCACCACTTCAAATCCTCGGGGCCTCATATGTCTTTTTTAGCCACTCAAGGGCAACCGGTTCTAAGTGTGCTTCAACCAGCTTCACACGGGTGCAATCTGACAATGTCTGGCCCTAGGCCTCTCTTAAATCTCTCCTCCCACCCGGAGGCTTCTTGGTTGAATTTCAGTGTAGACTAAAACCCAGAAAGAAATGCGAGAGATTAAACACCCTGTGGTAAATCTTTTATCAATGGGAAACGGGAGTCCATGAATAAATGCTCCCCTTTCTAATTCCAGGCTAAACACCTACTATCAATCCTAAATATTTACATCCAGGAATAGTCAAATGATTTTTCAAAATGCCCTATAGCGTATACGGTAGTCCCCTCTTATCCACGATTTTGCTTTCTGTGGTTTCAGTTACCCGCAGTTAACCAGGGTCCAAAAATATTAAATGGAAAATTCCAGAAATAAACAATTCATAAGTTTCAAATTGCACCCCGTTCTGAATAGCATGATGAAGTCTCACGCCATCCTGCTCTGTCCCGCCCGGCACTTGAATCATCCCTTTGTCCAGCTATCCACACTGTACATGCTACCAGCCCATGAGTCACTTAGTAGCCCTTGCAGTTATCACATTGATTGCCAAGGTATCCCAGTTCTTGCATTCAAGTAACCCTTATTTTACTTGATAATGGCCCCAAAGTGCAAGAGTAGCAATGGTGGCAAAGTGATATGCTGAAGAGAAGCCATAAAGTGCTTCTTTTAAGTGAAAAGGTGAAAGTTCTTGACTTAATAAGAAAAAAAGTCATATGCTGAGGTTGCTAAGATTTATGGTAACTTCTGTTACAGTATATTGTTATAATTGTTCTACTTTATTATTGGTTATTGTTGTTAATCTCTTATTGTGACTAATTTATAAATTAAACTTTATCATAGGTATGTAGGTATAGGAAAAAACATAGTATATATAGGGTTTGGTACTATCTGCAGTTTCAGGTATCCACTGGGGTCTTGGAACATACCTGCAGTGGATAAGGGGGGACTAATGTACAGATATAGATACACATATATGCATACACATACACACACACACGTACATACTGGCTCCTGTTTGTGATCAGTTATATCCTACCCAGATCTGTTCTTATTACTCCCATTCAGTTTGTTTCTGTGATCATAAAATTGGTGATCAGGAAGGAACTTGCCTAGTGTAACAAACGTTCAATAATGGTTTCCTTTAAAGAAGAATTTGTTACCACAATGGACTATTGAGGAAAGTGGTAGAATTTCCTTTCCTGGCAGTATTTAATAAAAAGATAGGGGTGTATCAACCTGGGATAGGAGTGGATCTGTCAAGAACTCTGGCAATATGACTTTTTGGAAACAGATAAAGTCAAGTCATATTATGACAGGGAGTCAGTTTAGGGTGGTGGGTAAGCAAGCAGGTTCTGGAGGGAGGCCGACTGAGTTAGAATCCTCACTTTCCACCTTTAAGCTGTATAATCTTGGATATGTCACCTAATTTCTCTAGGTCTTAGTTCCTTCATATGTAATATAGGACCTATAATGCTATCTATCTGATAATATTATTATAATAAAAAATGAGATAATTCATAAAAGCATGATTTCAACATATAGTAAGCACCCAACAAATTTTAGCTATTAATGTTCTTTTAGAGGACAATCATCAGGCAACTATTTTAGATCATCTGCGCTTAAAGGCACTGCTAGAAGCCAGAACAAAGTTCAGACTCTACTTCTATCCCTTCCATGCTAAAATTCTGTGATTCTAACTCCGGATCTGGAATGATATTTTGTTATCCACATAGCTGTTACAGGCCAAACTTTTATTCAGATACAGCAAAATGATGATGTTCCAGATATTCAATATCATGCAATCCATAAAATTTATACAAATAAAGGGATCGCTTATGGATGGGAACATTTATTTATGGCCTTTTTTGCTCTTCATTAATAAATAAACCTCTTTAGATTTCAAATTCACTTTTTACAAAATTACATTTTATAATTAAGAATGACATACATCATATACTTCACATATGACTATATTTGTAACAAATATTTTTATAGAAAAATGTTTCCTCATTTGACTCTGTGTATTATAAAGCATCGAAGAATATAGAAGAGACCTTGGATACACTTTATCCTGGTGGCTCTTTATGATTTCTGGGTCATAGACCTCTTTGATTAAACTTATAGAACCTTTTGTTAAAAATACAGAGATAAACACACATGCATTTTTGCATTCTATTTCAGTAGTTTGAGAGTCCCTTTAAAGTCCCTCTGTAGAGCCCAGATTAAGGAAAATGTTGTGCATGAGAAAATTTAGTCCAGAGCTCAAGTTTATTTTCTTTAATTTTTTAGTTACTGTCCTAGCCTTGCTTTTTCAAATCTACAGCTTAAAAGAAGAAACATGTAGTACCTCAGGGGCTGGAGGCACAAACTGTACCTGAACTGAACTTAGATGATTCTAAACTCTTCAGATCATACTCTTAAAACAAACGTGTATCCAAGGCTCCCTGTGTTGAGGACCCACTACACAACTTCTGAATTAACTGCCACTTAGACCACAAAGCTTATTAAAAGATGAGTAATTAAAATGTGCTAATTTGGAATTTAGAAACTCCAAATTAAAACTCAACAGTAACCAGATTAGAACAACAGTAACTGCAGGAATTTTTTAGAACTTAGGCCAAAAAAGATCTTGTTATGGAAGAATATTTTATGCTAATGTTTTTTAGAATTGCAGGTATATAGTAATATTAAAAAGCAGACTGACTTTTTAAATTCTCTGCAGATGGCGCTTCCGTCTACCCCATTGCCTGTATGCTGTGCAGACCTCTCCCACTGACCCCTCCCACCTTGGTAAAGCACCTCACTGATTGTTCTTTCGAGGGGCCGTCTTGGCCACTCAACTGTCCTAAGGCTGATCAATCCCAATCCCCCTTATTTTGAAACAACAACTAAACAAAACCTAGACAGACCTAACTATTTGGTTTTCACCTAGTAAATTGTCTTACCAACTGTCTTTATCCTTAGGGAAATTTCTTTTATATCTTTGGTAATGACTCTCCTCTCTTTGGCTACACAGAGACTAATAATAAATGTAATTTCAGACACTCTTGTTTTTTTTTTTTGTGAGGAAGATCGGCCCTGAGCTAAGATCTGCCCATCCTCCTCTTTTTTTTTTTTTTCGCTGAGGAAGACTGGCCCTGGGCTAACATCCATGCCCATCTTCCTCCACTTTATATGGGATGCCACCACAGCATGGCTTGCCAAGCGGTGCGTCGGTGCACGCCCAGGATCTGAACTGGCGGACCCCGGGCCGCCGCAGTGGAGCGCACACACTTAACTGCTTCTGCCACCAGGCCGGCCCCTAGACACTCATTTTTTAACACACCCACAATTCTATATTCGTTAGACTTTTTTTCTTTTTTATTCATTCATTCCTTCAAAAAATACTTTTGAGCAGCTAAGTACCTTGCGCTCTGCTAGGTGCTGGGATATAAGATTTAGCAAAAACTGATGAGATATCTGCCATCTTGGATCTCTGGGCCAATGGCGAAGCCACCATTTATCAAATTATCATATAAAGAAATGTAACAGTGAGAAGGGCTACAAATGAATGCTTTCAAGTTGTTTGTTTAATGACCACCACCACTCCAGAGAGGAGGACTTTTCATTCAGTTCTCTACTTTAATTATAAACTAAAGTTCAACACTAACCATGGCTAGTAAGCAAAAAGGATATCTAGTGCTACACCCGTTACATATTTTGATGTAATATTATAAATGAACAAATGTCATCAAATACTAAGGTATGAATAGTTTCAGGATCCCACTTCATTATCTTCACCAAAAGTTTTCATCTACCCTCTTGACCTCTATTTAAATCTTCTTTTCCTCAAGTTTCCTGAAATGAAATTTTAGAGTTTTTCGTTCAAAATCACTATTTTAAAAATTATTTATAAATTATGGCTACTTATTGTCTGCCCCTATATTTCAGTACAGTAGGTAAGTTATATTATGAATTAAATATGCTTATGTGGACTAGTCTAGTTAGAACACCATTTATAACATATTTCTGTGGGAAAAGAATTCCAAGTTTAAAATAACCGGCCTACAGACTTTGGGAATATGACTTGTTTGTAAACTAATACATTCCTTTACCAATCAAAGGAAACTTTGCTATGTAATATTAAAGTGAGGTAATCATTTATTATAAGTTCCACAAGATCTTAGACTTAGAAAAGTAGTTAGAGTTTAACTACTTCACTGTCTTTTAATTTGCCCTCAAGTCATAGCTGCTATTGCTTCAGTCTTTACTTATTTCTCAAGTGCACCTCCAAAAAGAAGGCTAGGCACAGAATGAAAACTTTTGTCTACTTTCTAAAAAGAAGTACCTTATTCATTGACTAATGCAAAAAAGAAATTTAAACAGAAATCCATCTAAACTAAGGAGCCCTAAAACCAAAGAGAAGGAAAAAGCCTTTCAAAGAGGTCTGTGAGCAAATTACAGCAATTGATTTTTCTACCTGATCTTAATTGAATCAGCAAAGTATTATTAAAAATAAATGCTGGTATATTGCTTTAAAGAACATAGACCCTCTTTTCATTTTGAATTCATGAAAAGGTCTATTTACCCTTATTTTGGGGATACTTTGGCTAAACAAGTTAATACCCATTTCATTTCACCAAGCCAAATGTTAGCCATGAATGTCAGCATAATTTTTCAAAAGTGAACTGCATCAAACTACTTACTTAAAAATGTCACTGTGAACCAGTACTTTGCTGCCCGCGGCTGTTGTCAAAAGAAGCTAGAAGAACATCATCTATTTTCATATCTGATAACAGTGTTCACCTGAAAATAACCACTTTCCAAATACCGTTCATTTTCAGTAAAGTGAAAAAACTACTGATTATGAGGAAGTGGCAGGTTCAAAAAGTTGAAAACAGGATTCGTTTTTTTTCATTTCAAAATCTGCCAGTCCAAATTCAAACCAGAATTATGGTGATTGAAGGCTCTTTTCCTCTGGCTCTGATTCAGGAGTCAATTTAAAATAAGTTACTTCTCTCAGTACATTTTTCATTGGGCAGATCAGGTCATTATACACTATTTATTAAGCATCGGTATAATTCATTCATACACAGGAAACCTACCATGTGCAGAGCGGTAGATGTTGAAGATCTTTGCTGCATAAATGGTCCTTGACATCAGGAAGCTTCCCCATGACAACCACCCAAAATCAGCACTGCCCTTGGACTTAGTAACGCTGACTCATGAATGTCAACAGACCTCTCAACCTTAACACCTTTATTTTCAGTTTTTTGCTACCCTATCCAGGCCTGGGACTTTCCTGATAACCTCCAGTCTAGGTGGCCTTTCTGTGTTCCCAGTAGCACCCAGTCTTTACCTCTGTGAAGGTAAAGACTTCTCACACTGCCTCATCCTCATCTTCATCTGGTTTTGTGTCTGTCTCTCCACCAGACTGGGAGCTTCTTGAGAATAAAGGCTGGTCTTTTTTCTCTATATCACAGAGGTGAGCATCACATGGCAGCTGCTCAACAAAACGTTTGCTTGTTGAATGAATAAATACATGTCAGCTTTATTTGTTTGGGTTTTCTAGAGATGGGAGAGCATGGAGTTGCCATAGGAAGCTGCACACTGTTTTCATTTTCCTAGGAGTGAGAGAACTAAATCAGTGGTTCTCAAAATGTGATCCTTGGACCAGTGGCATTGGTATCAATTGGGAACTTGCTAGAAATGCACATTCCCAGGCTCCACGCCAGACCTAGTGAAACAGCAATTCTGGAGGTGGTGCTCAGCAATCTGAGTTTTAACAAACCCTCCCGGTGATTCCAATGCTTGTTAAAATTTCAGAACACTGGCCTAGATCTTCCTACTCTTAACATACACACATGTGCTCAGAATAAGCCCATGTGAAGCCTGATCTTGCATCCTCATGGACGGAAGTGCCACACCCTTTGACTCAGCCTTTCAATCCATGCACAGGATATAGTCAGTTACTCTGACTAATTTGGCAAAAACTCCAAATTATCCTCTTTGCTCCGGATGGGGAAGTGTTGGGGCATGAATTACCAATTAATTGCTTCAATTAACAAATTCGTTTTGCTTAGGTAGGCACAGCTGGTAGCAAGGCCATCCACAGTATCCTAAAGGTGTTCTAGCTTATTCCCCTCAGGTTGAAGCCAACTAGAGACCTGCTGGGGAGGGAAAATTAACCACTTGGGGAGAGGACAGGGCCAGTGTCAGCATCTACTCGGCCCTGCTCACAAGTTTCTTTTTTGTACACTTCAGTTCATTGGATTTTATGCTACCAAGGTCTGGCACGTGAGTGATAGAAGGAAGTGCTTTCCTATATACCGTATCAGGTACACTTGGGGTACGTCTCCCCCATCATTAGAATCATAATAGGAGGAGCAGGTTAGACAGGAAAGTTCTGCTCCTCAGCAGCTTTGATTTTTCTGTCAATGTTAAGAGCAGTTTTGCATGGATGTGCACTGGAATTTAAGTCTGTGCCCCTTATGAACATTGTTGCCATTATAGTCACAGGGGCACACGATTTCTAAAACCTTGAGACAGGAATTTTGAGGCAAGTAATTACAAGTAATCCTTGTTGGTTTTAAGAAGTAATCAGATTACTTACATGGATTAAACACCTCAAAAAATGAAAGAATGCTTAAGAAGTTACCTGAAAAGTATTTTCATTTTCTTCAAGTTGCGCCTAAAATCAGTAACTTTTTTTCCAGCCGTGCTGCAAGTTTCACTTTCCCTGAGATATTTGAAACCTGGTGCCAATAACTTTTTATTTGCCTTTGAGACAAAATTGACTCACTTGATAGAGCCTTCTATCTTTCCAAGTTGGAAGGCTTAGGTGAAGAAATGTCTGAAGAAAATTTCATTTCTCAGGACATATTTCTGAGCTTGTTTGGGAGTGACAGTAATGGCATTACACGGTATTGAGGCGCTGCTCCTGGGAGCTAGCGGAGAGGCCACAGCGCTGTGAAAATCTCCTGCAAATCTGTGCAGCATCCTCCAGCTCCTGAAGGTAGCAGAGTGTTTTTATTAGTGGTCACGGTCAAGGAAGCTGGACCAGTCTTGATATTGACAAATAACATTTAGAGATCACATCACAATTTTTTTTAGTGTTATTTTTAGTGAGGGCAGAGCGTTTTTTTAAAAAACACGAAGTAAACATGCATGCTTTAGCCCATTATGGTTCGAGTATTTGGAAGCTATAGAAAATTCAGGAAACATCAGACTTTAATTTCTCTAAATTTGAGAGTTGCTTATGGTAGAAGATTTGTAACAATATTCTGATAGCCTTGGACTAATGTATTCAATAAGATCCAAGATAGAAAAAGACACTTATTTACTTGTGCGAGCATAAATATATTCCATAAACACTCCTGAGTGTCTGTGTTCCAGAAGCAGAGGGCCTAGAGGTTAACATGACATAGCTCCTACCTCAAGGAGCTTGCATCCCTCTCTAGTTGTAGCTACTCACCTTTACTGTGCCCTAGAACACAGTCAGCAGTAATTTTAATTCAGTGTGATACTTCTACTTGCTTCCTTTCCAGAGCAGCTGTCCCTTTCAGGGTATCTCTGCATCCACAATTTGCTATTATTGTACAGAGAAAAGGAAACTATTTTTTTTTTTGAGGAAGATTAGCCCTGAGCTAACATCTGTTGCCAATCCTCCTCCTCTCTCTCTCTTTTTTTTTTTTGCTGAGGAAGACTGGCCCTGGGCTAACATCCGTGCCCATCTTCCTCTATTTTATATGGGACACCGCCACAGCATGGCTTGATGAGCAGTGTGTAGGTCTGCGCCCAGACCCAAAGCTGCGAACCCTGGGCCGCCGAAGTGAAGTGCATGAACTTAACTGCTACATGACGGGGCCGGCCCTCAAACCATTTTTTTAAAGTGAACAACTATTTGCAAAACACTTCCAGAGCAGCTAGTTGTATCTCAGATGTGTGTCTCTGCTCAACATGGTAGAGAGGCCCCAGTCTGGTCCTGAACCAAGTCTGGTCCCCTGGGGATTGTTCCCAAGAGTATTTTCTCTTGGAGCAACTGGATTCCTCTGGGAATAGGAACAGCTGCTGATGGGAGATTGCTCAGCACAAACAATTCTTTTACCCCAAAAAGATTAGAAACAGCCCTTCTGAGAACAGACTTCGGCAGCTTTTGATTTATTGTGGTGGCCTGTGCCAGTGCAGGAAGGGGACAGCTTCTCCCTACCTCCACTCTAACATGGCACATATTTAGTCAGATCCATTAGCATTTCCCTAACAGTTGATTAACTTGGAAGGAACAGTAGTATTTAGTCTGAATAATCCTTCCGTGCTAAGTATAAGAAGTGTATCACCGTGGTTTTATGTAAACAAGGGTTGATAAATAATGATCTTTCCTAGTTCTTGCTTTTCACAGTGCCAATCCCTAACTTGGGCTGGCATGTCAGGTGGTTCTCCATCATGTCCCTGTTGGAGTCACTGGGAAACTGCATCAGTGGTAATCTCACAGCAAAATCTCCCACTCAAAAGTCTATAGCTCTTGAATGGAGCTAGTTTGAAATCTTGGCCAGATCTTTTAACTCCAGCCCAGCCTCAAGGCTCATATGTCCCTCCATTTTTCTCCCAGTGGCTGTCTCCCAGCATTGGCAGGCTCTGCCTTGCAACAGAGATGCACAAGGAACCTCTCAATAGAAAAGGGCGAGGAGGCAAAGAAAGAGGAAAGGGAAGGGACATTTACAATATCAAGATATGAGTTAGCCATTTTGTGTTCTAAATCAATAACCTCATATATGTATTTTTAATATGTGCCATCTAGCTTGCTTAACCTAAAATACTTAGTTGCATTAACCATTCAACCAATAATTCTTATACACTAGATACAGTATTTGTTTTGTTTGCTTCTGGCCATGCTCCTTGCTCTCAATAACCTTAAACTCTGGTTGTGGAGACATGTGTTATATTCCTAACAAAGACCAGTCATCATAAGGAACATTATCTAACTGCCTAAAGAATTGGGCGTATAATGGGAGATTTGTAATTTCTGGGAAATGAGAAATTATTGCATGCTGAGGTAGTCAGAAAAGCTTTATTGAAGAGGTGCAACTTGGGCTGAATCCTAAAGGATGGCATGGGATTCAGAGAGTTGGGCAGAATGAATTGGTAATTTCAAATGGCATATATAAAGGGAACAATATAGAGGGCAGAAATGCATAAGACCTATTCTAGGGACAGCAAAAGTACTGGGCTAGAGCTTTTCTGTGGAGCTTTATGGAAAATGATAACATGAAGACCAGATTTTAAAGGTCTTGGAATGCTAGGCAAGGGAGTCTGAATGGCATCTTAAGGCAGCTGAGAGACATCGAGGATTTTTAGTTGAGAAATGACAAGATGAATACAGTGTTTTAGGGCACTAAGGGTGGTGATGTATGATCTGCTTTGAAAAGGAAAGCCGATAGGCAGAGAAACCAGTAAGAGTGACAAAGGCAGTAGCTGAGAGGGCAGGATTTGGGATTTGATGAATCTGGGTTCTAGACTCAGCCCCTCCATTTCCTAGCTTGTGCAAGTCACTTAACCCTTCTGAGTTTCAGGTTTGGATAATAATCTCTATCTTCTTCACATTCAGCAAAAGCTGCTGAGAACCTACTCTGCCAGACACTGTTTTAGGCATGGGGGTATAGTGGTGAGCAAAATGAACAAATTCCTACCTGAGTTCCAATTCTTCATGGATATAGGAGAGTTGGGAGGATTAAATGAGGTAGTGTATACATAGTTCATGGCATACAGTAGGTACTCAATAAATGGTGACTAGAAAGTCCACTGTCGTAATGCTCAGGTAAGGAAATAGGAAAATTCCAACAAAGTGCTTTTCCAGAGCCATTAGTTGCCAGAGAACAAGCACAGGTATATATTTCAGGAGATGGATTCCATCCCACAGGTTCTTTCTCAAGGAAGCCTCTGTCCTCTTGTTCCAATTTGGCTGGACTTCAATAACTTGAATCTTTCATGCCTACATGGACTTATCATGCTTGTTGCAGACCTGCTCAGTAAGACTCCAGGGATCCAGAAACTGTTTCCCCTCCCCTGATGCCTGGCCCATGGGGTCTGCTACAGGCCTCTCATCAGCCTGAAGCAAGAAGCCTTTCCTTTCCTTAGCCAGTGCCATCACGTCCTGCTTTCCACCTGATAAGATGACGAGAACTGGAATTATCTCTTCAACATCGCTGTGCTCAGGCCAACACTGCTAAAACAAAATGTATCTTTGAAGAATTTTTTCATGATCTGAACACCTACAGTTTTTGTCGCCAGATGGTTGACCAAAAGAACACTTGATGTTTGATATCTTTAATAGTCTCCAAAGCAATGCCAAGCAAAGCACTGAAACACATTTTATTTTTATTATACATTAGCAACTCTATAATTTGACTTGGAGTCTGCTGCCAGTTAGTTATTCAACAGTATTTACTGACTATCCATTACATGCAGAATGTTGTGCTAGATGTTAGGGTTGAAAGTCTGGAGTTAGTGTCTATAGTCCTCATTGCTATGCCTCAAAGGAAATAGCTCTAGACTGGGAGGCAGAAAACAAGGGTTTTAGCCCTGGCTGTGGCATATGATCCTGAACAATGCATTTAAATTCACTGTGAAATCAAAACAATATAAAAACAGTTAACATTCATTGAATTACTATATGCTTGGCAATGTACTGAGTGTTTTACATGTATTATTTTATTTTATTCTCACAGCAACCCAATAAAGTTCATATTATCATCATTCTTCTTTTATACATGAGTGAAGTGAGGCTTGGAATGCCCCCCCATTCCACTACTACTAGTGGAAAAACCAAAGATGAAACTACATCTCTCTTAATGTAGAGCCCTTAGGCTTAACTGCCATTCCCCAGGATTATTATAAACATCTAACTAGTTAACATATATCAAAAGTGCACTTTGAGCTTGTTAACAAATGCAGAGAATGTTCTGTTTTCAACTGTAAAACCTTTGAAATAGATGGTTGTTTCTGATTCTTGTTTATAACTCATTCATGCTTGGTGTGAATGAGTGGGTGATGAAGCAGTATCTGTTGGACAAAACATTCGTATACTTGTGCTACCTTATCCCAGCCCCACTGCTGTATCGAATTAATCACCATGTCCACTCAACTGCCCCAAACGTTGCTGTTTACAGAATGGAGATTTGATATTATTTACGTATTGAAATGAAATGTCCCTAGCTCTAAAATTCTTGACAATTTTCAATTACTTGACAATTTTGAGGACATACACATATTTAAAAGGCTAAACAGTCATCCTGAGGAATTTCTACCCTATTAAACTGACAATCTGTCCTACAATATTGTCATGACTGCAGTATGAAGAGAGTGCAAAAATGCCAAGAGAGCGCCAGACAAATAATGCTCATTTAGGGGGAATAAATAAAGAAAGGCATCCCAGAACTGTTATTTTTAGGAGGATTTTGAAGCAAAGGAATGGCAGGCGGCTGTGACTGTCCTACTAGGATATGACACACCAACCTCTCTGCCCTGGTTTTCTTCCCTCTTAACTCTCTTGATCTCCTAACATTGTAAGACTAACAATCAAATATTTCTTTTAAACAACATTTATTGTTTTTTGGGTCTTATTTTGTGTTTTAAATAGCCATAAAGTTGCAGATCTTTATTATTCAGACATTATATCAGACATCTCAGATATCTTTATTATTCAGACATTATGTCAGACATCTCTTTTGCACCACTTCAGATCTGCTCATCTCTTTTCCAGCTGCCGCTCAGCACCAGTTCCCATGACTTCATGCAGACCCAGCCTGACCATGACTTGCCTCAGGCCAATGACAAGGGATCCACCTGGTGTCCGTGCATGTGCAACCCCAAAGTGCAGGAGAATTAACACTCTGTGTTGTAAATTTTTGTCCAGCAGGAGATGGAGGCATATGGATAAAGTCTCTTCCTTTCGTCCTCGTACGGGTGATCTTGCAATTCTGGTTATACAGCTTTCTGGACCGTCCTGTGGCAGCTAGCTTGACAATGCCTTCTTGTGTCTGCTCTCTTTCCTTCCCTTCCCTGCCTCTCTCCCCTTGTCCCCCACTCCCGCTTCCTTGAACCATTGTTTCCAATAAATTAATAGCACACTTACGCTCTGTCACAGGCTCTGCTTTCTGGGGGACCCAGGTTTGACAAACATTGAGAATGGAAGGTCAACATCTTTGGAGGGAATATCCTTAAAATGAGGCCTTTATTTTTTGACTCATGGATACCAAATGTGACAATGAGAAACGTACAATTGAAAAGGTATCAATCTATTTATTGGACTGCCCTAAAGGCATAAAAATCATGTTCCTCAAGAATATTCAGTGAACATGATCTAGGTTACTGCTCACAATATAAAAGATGAAAAATAGTAGGCCATCTATTCTCTATGTCCTAATTTTATGTAGAATATGTATTTATGTACATGTAAAAGTGATAGGAAAGACGAACACTGACATATTAACTGTGGTTATCTCTGACTGGTAGTATTAGCGATGGTCTTTATCTATTTATTTTGTCTTTTTATAATTTTCCCTATTGTCTATGACCATGCTCTACTTTTAAAATTAGAGGAAAAAACTCTAGTTATTAGAAGTGAAACTGAAGAGTCATTTATTCCTTCTTTTAAGTTTTTTCTCCATAAAAGCAAATGTGTGTTTCTGCCTGATGAGGCACAGTGGCATCCCAGATCCTTCTTCTTTTCACAGATCAAGAGTTGGTATGGTTTATGCTGTAATTCAATTGCTAAGAGAAACCCACAGATGGCTTCATACTTCAGGTCTGTGGGAGCTGCCACGCCAGTGAGGCTGAGTATACATTTACTGGTGGGAGGGTGATATTAATGACAATAACGATAGGGGAAGAGCACTGAGTGAGTACTGACAGCATAAAGGTGTTGTCAGAGCACAGAGGTGGACACGGTCCCAAAGTCCAGATTTAATCTACATTTCTATAAGGAATCCTGACAGCCCTTAGCATTACCCTCAATTGGTGATGACTGATAAGGAGAAATAGCCACAGAGATATTACTGGCATCCTTTAGCATTAGAATTGCTTTATATACTAGTGAAGTAGGTGCCTGCCTATGTAGGGCAGTGGGAAGATTGTACCTAACCCCAAAGTCTGTCAGAGATGCCTGAAATTCCACCATTATTACTACACTGTGATGGATTAAGCAATATCCACCACCGGGTTAGGCGGAGTCTTTCAATGTACTTCTGGGAAGATATTATATTATACCATGATCGGTCCTTATAATTTTATATTTAATATCAGATTTTTCTTTCTTGTACAACAAATTAAGAGCAGACTAAAAGGACAAGGAGTGAGGAAAGGAGGGAGTTTGACTTCAGATGCTCTATAGAAGCAAGCTGTTGCCTACTGGAAAGAGAGGAAAGGGGCTATGGACTAGCTACCAAAATAATTTTACATCTATCTATCAAGTCTGTCTCTATCTATCTATCTATCTATCTATCTATCTATCTATCTATCTATCTACCTACCTATCTATCTATCTATCTATCTATCTATCTATCTATCTATCTATCTAATCTATCTTTCTATCCATCCATCCATCTATCTATCCATCTATTCATCTACGTCTATCCACCTATCGTCTATCTATCTGTCACACATAAGCTCAGGCCTATTTGACTGCAAAGTCCATAGGGGAGATTGCCTCCAATTCTTTGCCCTTCCTATATTTGCTTACTTTGCCACGTGACTTTACAGTTTCTCCCTCTAAACTTTGAGTTCGGCTGTAAGTCTTGCTTTGACCAATAATATGTGAACACAAGTGACAGCCCTTGCTTATTTCCATTTGTTCCCCTGCTCTTCTGCCATTGTCAAGAGAAGAACATGCCCCAACTGGCCCACTGATCCAAGGAGGATGAGAGATACTCAAAGCAGACCCTCCTCAGGTGAGCATGGACTAGATCAGCTGGCCCACAGCTGATGACTGATGCATAATCAATAATTAGTAATTGCTATTTTAAGTCACCAAATTTGGAGTGATTAATTACAGAGCAATAGCTGAGCAATATAATGCTCTTTCTGTTTCTGCATCCTAAATTCATTGTATCATAGCTTAAATAACTTAGAGCATCTTGTGGGCAGGAACCATTTTTTTCTTGAGCACAATATTTGACACATGATATGTGATTGGTAACATTTGTGGAATGAATAATTCTTCGCAATAGTTCCCAACCTACCTTGTCAGCCTTAATTTCATGTTATGGGTTAAATTGGATCCCCCAAAAAAGATATGTTGAAGTCCTAACCCCCAGAACCTAAGAATGTAAGCTTACTTGGAAATAGGGTCTTTACAGTAGTAATAAAGTTAAAATAAGGTTATTATGGTGGGTCTTAACGCAATATGACTCCTGTCCTTATAAAAAGGGGAAATTTGGACACAGAGACAGACATATAGAGGGAAGACAAGGATACAAGGGAGAAGGTGCCCATGTGACTGGATTGATGCATTTACAAGTCAACGAACACCAAGGATTGCAGCAACCACTAGAAACTAGGAAGATGCAAGGAGGGATTTTCTCCTACAGCTATAACAGAGAACTTGGCCCTCGCAACACCTTGGTTTCAGACTTCTAGCCTCTAGAACCGTGAGACAATACATTTCTGTTGTTTTAACCCACCTAGTGTTTGGTACTTTTTTACAGCAGCCAAAGGAAACCAATCACTCCATTATTCTTGTTCTTACTCTCTACTTCAGTCACGCCAAGCCACTCCCATGCCCATTTATTCTTCTCTCTCCTTGTACATACAATTACCCCCATCCTCTTTTTTTTTTTTTTAATTCTCTTCTTTTCCTTCCTCAGCTATTTAACTTCCTATTCAACTTTCAAAACCCAATAGAAGGATCATCCCTTCTGAGAAGCCTGATCCAAATACCAGAAGGAGAGTTCTTTTCTCACTCTACTGTGTTCTCATTTTCCTTGCTTCCTAACGCTTCTCTAGCCTTTGTCACATTGTAGTGTAATTACCTGTTTGGATGCCTTTTTTTCCCCCTACATGACTGTAAACTCCTGGAGGCAGTATCTGTGTATTACTGATGTCTCCTTACATCTTGCATTTCTACTATAGTTTCAGGCTGATATAGGGCCTTAATAAATACTTGCTGACTGACTGTAGAGGCTTAAACAATGAGGCTTTCCTTTTGGAATAAAGGCCTAAGGGTTGGCCAGGAGATACCTGGATGGTGGCAAGAGGGCATTGGCATCTGTGGGGAGAGGGCATGCCGTGGGGCTGGAGAGGTGGAGTGAAAGGAGGCTATAGGGTGGCTACTCAAGTTCTTTCTCAAGGGAGAGTCCAACTCTCCCCACAGCAAAGATGCAAGTGAAGTACATTTCTGGTTCTAGTCCACACACTTAGCACCTTCTTATTATCACTGGAAGTTCGTAACTGAGTAACTGAAAGGAAAAGAACAAAGAGAGCTGAAAACCTCCTTCTAACCACACTACTTAGAACCCTCCTATTAGAGAAGAAAGATCTTGTGGAGGAATGTGTAACAAGCAGGGCCTTTGAAGTCAGGAAGACTTGAGTTGGAATTTCCCTTGTATCAAATGTTTATGTGTGACTCTGGGGAAGTTTTTTTTACCTCTCTGAGACTTTGTTCTCTCATTTATAAAAATGGAGATGACACCGCCTCATAAGGCTGTTGTAAGGATCAAATGATACACACTATCTGAAAGAGATTGGAGCATAGTAGGTGTTCTTAAATGCCAGTTTCTCTGCTCTAGGCCTAAATAATTAATAATTCAACATTCCCAGAACGGCAGTGTTGCCTCTTTTGCAACACAGGCAAGTGATTAGAACATTCTGATCTTCAGATCACACTGGTTTATCCTGCAGTAATCACGGTAAAATATATGGAAGTGATTAAAGGGCAGAAAAAAATTGGTGCAAACCATACAACTCTGAGGAATTTATGTCCAGTTCAACCCTTTACACAGTTTTATAGATGAAAAACTTACACAAATCAGGGTTAAAAGGAAAATGGGCAGACTCTTAACTCAAGCAATAAAAGGGGTCTCTTTTGGTAATGATATAAGTACAATAACTCTTGGTTAAATTTTATCAGAGTTCACAGCTTTTTAACTGTTGGATAAAAATCACAGTATGGTACCCGGATTCAGGAAAGAATATAAATAATATATTTATAAATGCCAACAATTTGGTGGTCTCGTTTCATACCTGTCACCTTACGTTAGAAAATACATCTTTCTGTGAGAATTCAAACACATCAACCTTCCTTTTGTCTTTAGAACTGTTTCAATTTCCATTATTAAAGCCTGTTCAGAGGCAAATTCTTGTTCTTGAAAATTGCAGTTCATGAAAACCATCTTCAAACTGAGCAAAATTTTTTCCATAGCGTCCAGTTCCTTCATGTATGCATTTATTTTTATTTATGAGAAGATACTTTCCGGCAGACAAATATAGATTCAGCAACAAGTTGGCAGGTATGCCAGGTGCTCAGCACAGCTGTCCTTACGGCCTGGGGTCAGCCTCTCCTCAGAAGGGCCACCCCAAATCACTTCCTAGATGGGGATTCTTCTCAGGCTCTAAGAGGGAGTGGAGACAAATAGAGCTTGCCTTACAGTGAATACAAATATATTTAGAATATATTTATCCCCGGAGGTTTAAGTTTCACTGTGTGTGAAAAAAGAATGTAAATTTTAGTGCCTTTCCTAACCAAGTTCTCCTATTAAATTCTTTAACATACATATGAGAAAAATAAAATTAAAGAAAAGCAATACAAATAACCAAATTGTAGAGCAAGTATAATAAACACCTCTAAATCAGAAGGGCTCATAAAAATAATACTTTGAAGCTTTTACTAATAATATTAATATAAAAACACTTAAAAATTAATATACACAGTGCTGCCCTTTTTCCCTCTGGGAAGCTGAAAGTACGTCACTGATACTCTTAGCCAGACTTTAACATGCTGTGGGTTGTGGAAAGCACAGAATTTATTTCTCCTGATTTGTGTATGGGGAGCCCAGCCCATAGAGAGGTTAAGTAAATCTCCTGATTGCTATACCCCACATTACAGATTTAGGATTATACTTTTCTGAATTCTTTCACACAGCACGTCTCATTTTATTTTAGCCCAGAAGATATGACTTTAGCCTTCCCATACCGCCCTCTCCCATCCCACAGCCAAATGGCTTCCTTCGTAAGTCTGGCGTTCACGCCTGCCTTCCAATTATGAAGTCACTTGATTCCTCTCCCAAAATCTGCCCCTCAGGCAGAAGCCAGCTCAGATTAGGAGAGTTTTGTGCGGTCTTCTTCCTCCCACAAACTCCTGTCTAACAATCAGACATTCCTCAGGGTACTAACTCAGATGGTATAAAATTAACTGAAAAATACAAAAACCAAAGGCAAGAGTCAGACCCAACTACTTTAAGCATCCAGACAGTCCTGTAAGGTAGGCATTATTTTCTCCTTGAATGGAGTTATGCATGTCTGCACTGATTCATCAGTTGTTTGTGGATAAGCTGAGCTCATTACCAGGAATACAGAGATAAGAGACCTTATGTCAAGATAATGTTGTAAATTGTGCATTTAAGTACCACCCTCTCTCCCCAGATAGAAAAAAACATATAACGAGAAATTTTAAAAGAGATTTTTGTTGTTTAAAGCTAGATAAGATCTTCATGGACCAGAAAGAAAACATGAATGCAAAGTAGGAAGCAAGGCAGAGAGGGTGTCCTACTGGCCTTCTGGCCTCCTGTTAGGAAATAGGCAGAGTCACCTGGGAGTTCAGTTAAGGCGGGACAACTGGACTGAAAGTTTTTCTCAATGAGGTGGGGACCTGAGCCAGGCTCACTGCTTGAAACCAGGGGCGGGAGTGCATCTCCCACTGGTGAAACGATGTGGAAAAGGTGCTGTCAACTGTTATCTAAGCTGGACATGTTTCTATGGAGCTATGGAAGCTGGAGGATGTGGTCCCAGCTTCAGGTCCAAGAACTAGCCACTCTGGCCAACACTTCTGTAAAATGTTGAGGGGAAACAATTCACGAGTTTGACAGGGAGGGGCGGGCAGAGGAGGAGGAAGGGGAGAAGGGAGAGGGAACAAGACAGGGAGTGAAACGAGGAGAGGGAGAAAGAGAGAGAGTAACAGAAATCTCTCCATCAAACTAAATCTTCAATCCAAAATACATTTGAAAGAAAAGGAATTGTTTATTGACAAGGAAGCTAAAAAAGTCCACAAATGGAGGAAGAATTTACCACAGGATAAATAAAAGTAATAGAAGAATTTAAATAAAGTTTATATATATCCCTATTAAAAAGAAAAGATCAGAAAGATATTTTTAAAACGAGGTAGGAATAAAACAAAAATAAGTGGATATGAAAAAAATTTACAGCAAATATCATACTTTATGTTAAAATATTAAGGGTATTCTTTTAAAAATATGGAATAGGAAAAGATCCCACTATCTGAATTCTTTTCAACCTTATATTGGTGAGAAAAGCTAGCAAAATAAGATTAAAAAAATATTAAAATTAAAAACTTATTTTTAATATTCGAAGACAGCATTTAAAAAGTGAAAAGATAAACCATGAACTGGGAGAAAGTATTTGCAACAAATACTTACGCACAATGCACGGATGAGGCAGAATAAAATTAAGAATAATATGGGATCAGAAGCATTAGAATCTGGGTTCAAATCCCAGCTCCGTCACTTGCTAGCTGTGTGAGCTTAGCCAAGGTAATTAACCTCTCAACGCTTCAGGGCCTTCATCTATAAATTGGATAATAAAAATAATATCCACCTCATAGGTTTCTTGTGACGATTAAATAACAAGGGTAAAACACTTAAAAGAATATTTGACTATTTATTATTATTAAAAGAGAGGCTTTAGGATTGAATTAAAGCAAAAAGATGAAGGAAATATGGTCCTTGCCCTCTAGGAAGTGCGTCAGAGCAGTGGTCCTCTGAAGTTGGGTGTAGGTACCCTCAGGTTGGACAAGATCATCAAATGAGATCAGAAACTCCATTTACATTTATTATCCTTTTTTTTTAAATCTAAAAAAGGCAGTACATCAGGCTATCTTAATAGTGCTCTGTGAATCTCCCCGGGCCCTCAGTCTGTCACATAGGGAAGGAGGAGTATGCTTTGGGAAGAGCAGCAGTTCTACAATCTACAAGGGGCCAGGAGGGTTTCCTTATTTACTGTCTCTTCCATTTACTGTGTCATATGGGTCTTTGTTAAGTGGATTTATGAATATGCAACCCTCACAAAATAGAGAAACAGCTTTAAAACATCCTTTCAAAGAAAGAATGAATTGAAGGTAATACTCATAAGGCAAACACAAGCAAACAGTAAAAAATGACAAAGCAAACATCTCTTCTTGTCAGCCCCATTAGAGGATAAAAACAATGTCATTCTAATCACATCTGCTGAGAAGTCACATAAAATATAATATCAAGATGACTATTTGAAACGTTGATTTATTTCCACACTCTTAATGATGAACCTTACCCTAAGTATAAATTGTGTCCTAAACTATTAGCAATCTGGCAGTCTGAAGTTATTATAATTATCAAGATATTAAGAACATCATTTAAAAAAATTTGTCATATTAAAATTTTTGTATTATTCCACATGATTTACAATACGCATTATATATCAGAAAAATAGTACTATAAATGACCCATAAATAAATATACATATGTTGGGACTCTACGTCAAACATGATTCACTGTAAGGATGCTGGTACCAATCAAGTGTAGAGAACATGCAAGGGGGGAGACACTTACAGTGCATTCTGATGGGGAATCTAACAAAGGTGAGCACGGAGGCCTATGGGAGCTCATTTGAGGAGGAGATAATCCAGCCTAGAGGAAATCAGGGCTGAAAGCTGAAGGGCAGGGAGTCCTTAGTCAAGCATAGAGTGAGTGGGAGGGTATTCCAGACAAAAGGAGCAAAGTCCACAAGGACATGGCAGACTCAGAGAACTGCAGGTCACACAGAAGAGGGAAACAGTGACTCAGAGAAGATGAATGAGATTCGTGTCCACAGTACAAATAAGTAGCTGCACCGAGGTTTTAACTCAGGCCCGTGATGTCAAATTTCCAGTATTTCCCCTCAGAGGTAATAAGATGTACAGGTTAAGCAAAGAAATTAAAAAAAAATAAAATGCAGGCTTTGGAGTCAGACAGATTGAGGTTTGAGTCCATGCAATGCCATATGCTCTGTGATCTTGCTAAGTTGCTTCTCTTTTATAACCATGGATGACCTCGTCTGCAAATGATAATAGTAACACCTATGCCATAGGATCACTTTGAGGGTCACCCAAGATGGTGTGCTCTGCTTAACACAGTGGCTGGCCTATGGCGAATGCTCAATGATTGCTGTAGGCGGTAAGGATTATCTAGGAAAGATTAGTGTAGGGGGCAGCATTGGTCAGAACCACCATGGCAGCCTGCATATTGCATTGCGAGTGAGGACATGTTTTGCTTGCACGTTCTACGTAGAAGGAAGGCCTCAATACTGTGAGGTTACAGATTAAGAAAATGAGAGGCAAGGAAGAGACCTTTAGAATAAGTTGTGTTATAACAGGACAAAGACCTGAAGGAGATAAGAAGAAGCTTAGAGAAACTCTCTATGGAAAGTGCTAGTAGAAGGAGCATGCTGAGCAGGAAAAAAGAAATGACGCTTCTCTTTGGAAGAGAAAATCTAGCATAAACTGCTGGCATGCTTTACAGTCAGGGCTTGCCTGGGGCTGGGGATGGGCCAGGGCAAAGATTTCCACTGGTTTACTCTAGTCGCATGTCATCAGCAATGCTCTGAGGCAGGCAGGGAGGCACAATAAGTAGAGTCTTAGACAAGCAACGTCTGGGAAGAATGTCTATAGCCAACAGAAGAAAGGGGAACAAAAGAAGAAATAGAGCCATTGTTGTTGTTGTTGTTGTTGTTGTTGTTGTGTGTGTGTATTTAGAGGGGAGGAGATTTTGCTTTTGTATTTTTAAGAAATCATTGGAAGAGAATTAAGTCATCTTATGTCAGGAAAAATTAACACAAGACAAGGACGTTAGAAATCAGAATAGGAGGCAGAGTTCTCCGCTTGATGGGAAAACCCCACAGCATATGGTACCTCAATCACACCATCTGTCTCAGTTTCCTTGTGTCATTGTTTTTATATCCATATGACTATCTTGACCAGTGGATTGGCAGCTTCTAGAAGGCATTGGCCAAAAGGTACAGGGCATACGCACCCGCTTGGATTTGCGTTAAATCTTTATATGCGACATTCAAGCTCTCTTCCCCCTACATGTGTATCTGGTGACGTAGCCTAGCAATTCAACACAACCATGGAGTGGGCACATTTCAAGGCAGTAGTGTGTCTCTTTTAGGCAGTGACAGGGCTAGAGTTGGCCTCTTTCCAACTCGGCTCTTACTGCAGGAACACTCACCTTCTTTGTTGGGGGAAAGAAGGTTGCTCCAGCCACTGGACAATTTTCACTTCCATGGAGATTATCTATCAACATGTAGTGTGATGGAAAGAGTTCTTTTTATCTCTGCTCTGCCAATTACTGGTGATTTGGTTGGCAAGTTGCTTAACTTCTCTGATCCTCAAACTTCTCATCTACAAATGGAAAGATAATACTCACCTCAAAAAAACTGTTATAAAGATTGAATAAGATGATATGTTTGAAGTATCAGGCACAGTTCTTGGCACATAACACGAATGCAACAAATGCTAATTACTTCATTTAGTTAGAAGTTACCAAATTCTCTGGCAAGGCTTTCTCTACGTGGTGAGGGAGATGATTTTAGGCTTGAACTGTCCTCACTGCTAGTGATCCCATAGACAAGAGGCTGATGCCTTTCTTGGCATTACTATAAATCTTCAAAGAATACAATCAGAACATTGGTCACACGTCCACCCTCAGACCACGACAGTGTCCAGAATGATGGGATACTTTGACAAGCCTATATCACTTGACTACTCCTATAGTAAGAAGGGTAGACAGATAAAAATAACAACAACACATAGATGCCCATTACTCTGCCGTAAATGATGTAAAGTGGTGGAGAGATGCGAAAGATTTATAATGGAAGCTTTGCAATGCTATACACAACTTTCAATGAGAGCTTTGACTTCTTAATCTGTAAGATTCTTCCCATTCCTTTAATTCTGTAATTCTAAAATGATTGGCCATTTGTTCTAAAAACACATCAAGTAGTAATAATATTATACATTTAGTATTAAGAATGAGCAAAGAAACAAAATAAGGAAAAGTAAATAATCAGGAATAACATTCTCTAGGTGACCATGAAATGAGAACCTGAGAAACCATCATTATCTATCTACTGGGCTTTATAAAAGTCAAACAGCAAAACATCCTAGAGGGTCTGCTACCTGGATACCTCTAATGGGCTAAATATCTGCTTCTAATTTCTATGAAGTGGCCAGAGAATCTTGGAGAAGTCTGGATGAAGCAACAAGAAAGAAGTCAGAGAAGTGGATATGGCTAAGGAGATGGCCTGAGGGAGAGTTTTGAGATCTACGGTGAAAACGTACCTTGGGAATACACCACCAGGCAGGTACAGAGCTGAAATCAAATTTTCCTAGCCAACATGTATAACAATAATAACAACAACAACAATAATAATAAATAGCAATATGTCTACAGAGTGTATTGTGTGCCTGTTCTAAGCATTCCATATATCATTTAATCCTTACAAGAGTCCTATGAGTAAGGATGTTATATTGATCTCATTTTGACACCAATTAGAGATAACAAAAATAATGAGAGGGTAAAAGGCCACTTATTAAAAGAAATTCCATTTTCCTTCTTTTACCTACGGAAATAATTTGATACTGTTTTCATCTAGCACTGCAATTATCTTTAAACATTATCATCAATTTATTTTATGTAAAATTATATGTGAGAAGTCAAGTGTCATTACAAGTAGAAAGATCTTCCAGATTATCAGGGGCAGTCTTAGGACCCACATCACCTGGTGGCATTTCTGGAAACTTTGCTTGTTACTTTTGGCCTTGTAAAATGAACAACTTTGCGTTGCTGTTGCAACGGATTGCAAAACGTTTGATTTATAAGATTGCCAAGTTAGGAAATAAAGCACTTTCTATAATTAACACTCTAATTACAATATATTTCTTACTTTTCCAAGTTAATAGAAGAGATGACACTTAGGAGAATTAATGAAGGATTGTCCAGAGACAGATTATAGATATTTCAAAACATCAGATTTGATAAAGGACATTAGCTGACCACCAAGGAAACATAATACATTGAAGTACTGTTTAGCTTTACCTCTAGAATTTCTATAGTGTAGCATGTTCTTTGCTCCATCGATCACTCTTTTGAGAAACTATGGTGACAAGCTACTGTATTGCTTATTCCTCATGGCTACCTGGTGAGCCAGGTTGCTATTTTACTCCTTGGAGATGAGAAACAGAATCAATGAGGGCAAAATATTTAACCCATGTTAGTTACAAGTTGAGAGCTAGACTTCAAATCTTCTGAATGTACATATTTCTTTTTTTTTTTTCTGGTAACTTTATTGAGATCATAATGGTTTACAACACTGTGTAGTTTTGGGTGTGTGTTATTATTTATCAATTTCTGGGTAGACTTCATTGTGGTCACCCCAAGTAGTCTAATTATTGTCCGTTACTGTACATATGTGACTCTTTGCCCCTTTCACTCACCTTGCATATTTCTTAATTCCTTGAGCCAACTGGTTGTCTTTAAAATCATGTATTTATTATGTTTTACATATTTTCAAGATAATTAAAAATCTTTAAAATAAAGGAAAAGAGAATCACTTACAAACCCACCATTCTATGTTTCATGATTCTTATTGTTCCCTTGTCCCCGTCTATACACATATGTATTTCATGTATGTGTAACACAGGGGTACCCGACAGTCCCAGGATCCAGAAATTGCTCTCACTTTTAATTCCCAAATATCAATAGTTGGAGTCCTCATCTTATTCTCTTGCAGGAAGCACAGTGTGTTATTAGGTTCTCCTTCTTAAAAGTTTCGATGTATCCCAAAGAATGCTCAGGGTTTCACAAATTCCGTTCTGCTACTGAAGTGGCCCAGATTCAGTGATGTGCTGGATCAACAACTGGCTCTCTGGAAAAAAATGTGTACATATATATGTATGTAAGTTCATTATTAATTTTACTGATGTAAAGGATGTGTAACATGCAATTTGCAGTAATAATAAAATATGCAATAATTTTTTAGTAAATTCCATATGGTATACAATTGATTCTCACAGAATGATTTCATTGATTTTTGTCAAACTTCTGTCCCCATAGATAAGATATGGTGGCAACTGACAAATAAATGTGGTTCTAACATAAATGCTGGTTGATGTTTTTGTTTACACTAAGGAATATAGCAAAAACGAAACAATGAAAACATATAGGAGCTTCACTCATTTGTTCTCAGCAATGTTTTATGCTATTCACATGTAACAGCTACAAACATGACACAATTTAAAGTTTAATTTGGATTTTTAATGTTTTTTGTATGACTTTCTTAAGTCTAGAAAGTCAACAAAACTATAAATCAAGGCCTGCTTTGTAGCAGCTACCGATTTCCATGGTAAATACAGCCACAATGGCCGATTTCAAGCTATCAACATGACATCATCAAACATGGAGATGGAAAGAGTTGGAAAGTAGCATTCCGTTACACACTATTTCCCACCATACAGATACAAGAGAGAAACTTCAGAAGCATAGATGATAGTGAAATATAATACGGTCATGCACTGTACATCGATGTTTCGGTTAACAACAAGCCACATATACAATGGTGGTCCCATAAAATTAGTACTGTATAGTATAGGTGTGTAGTAAGCTATGCCATCTAGGTTTGTGTAAGTACACTCTGTGATGTTCGCTCAACGATGACATTGCCTAATGATGCATTTCTAGAACATATTCCTGTCGCTTAGCATGACTGTAAAATAAAAGCGATAAATTTTGAGTATTTGTTACCTTTAGTTTTAATAAGATGTATTTAATTGTAAGATTATATAATGAATTTTTAATAATGTCTGCATTTAACAGTGATCTCACAAAATTCCTGCAAATGTAACAATTGGGTCTTAGGAGCTGTCATAAGCTGGCGTCAGCACACTATTTCTCACCCTGTGCTTCTACACAGAGTTCAAATTCCAGCCTCTTTGAAAGACCCTCCCCATCACTGCTACTCACAGGAGAGGAGAGGAGAGAAGGCCCAGGAGGTTTTTCAAAAAGGAAACAAAATCTACAGAGATGCAACTCTACTTACATTGAAGACAGACTCATCATTATACAGAGAAGTTAAACTCCACATATCTTTCTATTTCAGAGAAGGATTTTTTGCTTCACTCAGGGTAACCAAAAGGGCCACCAAAACATTCCCTTCCAAACAAAGGAATCATCTGCTCCAAAGACAAACTCTAGTTTTCATCTCAGAAAGCAGACTCTGCCTACAATTTTTCCAAAAGATCTCCCTCTTTTTTTTTTTTTTTGTGAGGAGGACCAGCCCTGAGCTAACATCCAATACCCATCCTCCTCTTTTTTGCTGAGGAAGACCGGCCCTCGGCTAACATCCGTGCCCATCTTCCTCTACTTTATATGGGACGCCGCCACAGCATGGCTTAACAAGCGATGCGTCGGTGCGTGCCCGGGACCCCGTGCACGCCCGGGATCCGAACCGGCGAACCCCGGGCCACCGTAGTGGAGCGCGCACACTTAACCACTTGCGCCACCAGGCCGGCCCAAGATCTCCCTCTCTTTATGACCAGAATTGGTTTAAAAACAATATGCAGGTGTACTCTATGTTCTAATGGGCTCAATCATACCGTAAATGTTATGTATATCTACAACATTTACTTATTGTAAATATTATGTTAATCATATTGTAAATGTTATGTACAACTGTATTTTGCATAATTTTTCCTATTTTGCTTTTCCCACATAATATATTGTAAACTTTTCCTTATTGTGTTTGTAATTTCCATTTTACTGGCTGCATATAACATAGAATATTTCCTACTGATTATAGGAATTTTTATTTAAGTTTATTTCATCATTTAACAGAAACTTATGGAGAACCTACAAGCCAGGTGTTTTGGTACAGGCAAATGATGAATGATGCATAAAACCGCCATGGTTCCCCTTCATGTAACTCACACTCAAGTGGGGGAGATAAACATTACACCAAACACACAGTACTTACCAATTGGGATAAAACCTGGGTGGAAAGCTCAGCATATGATTGAAGGGACTAGCAGAGGCAAGATCACAGGGTCTTGCAGGTCATTTTGAGTACATTAGATTTTATTTTGAGTGTAATGGGAAGCCTTTGAAGGTTTTAAATAGGGGTGCATGGAATGCAGTTTACATTTTTAAGAGCCCTCTGTGGCTGCTATTTGGAGAATGGATTGTGCTGGGGCAAGCACAAAAGTGAAGGGATCACTTTGCAGGTTGGGAAGATGCTGGTGGTTTGAACTAGCGTGGTTTCTGAGATGACAGAGGTAAGGGGAGATATCCGAGATGTCCTTTGGTGTTAGAATTGACAGGATGTGGAGGTGATTTGATGGAGAGGTTTGAACAACTAGGTGGATGGAGCCACTCCTAGTTCAGAGAGGAGAGGAGAGGAGGAGCAGGCTTCAGGGACTGGTGGGCCCTTGGCAGTGGAGGGTCAAGGGTTCAGGGGGTATTTTTTTTTTTTTTTAATTTAAACATATCCAGTACTTCAAAGTGTGGTAAAATGACGTTAATCTCTCTACTTATTTTCTTTTCTGGTGACAAACATAAAATGTAGATTTAAAGCCTCAGAGAGCAAATTAAAGAATACATCTGATAGGAAATAAGATACACAAGAAATAAAAGGGCCTTGGAAAGTACTAGAGGGAAGAAAGAAAGAAAATTCAATAGAGTTTCTGTCAAATCACAAAGAACTATTGAAAATATACCACATTATGAAATTTTGCAAGGACTAGCTAGTTATTGGCGTAAAATGATTGAAAACTTGTTAAGTTTCATGTACGTGATTTTTTTCCTACTTATTAAAAATGGCTTTTTCTTAAACCGTGAAAGACACTAGGGGTTAAATAGTGTCATAAATGGAAAAAAACCCTGGTTATAAGTGATTTAATTTATATTGAAGTTATATCTTAGATGATCTGAGTTATCGGAACTCTGAAGAAGTTGAAAAGATAATTTTCAGTTTCTTTTCTGAAACAAAAGTCCTTTTGCAATGTAACACCACAAATATGAATAGACTTGATTTAGTTATTCTGGTTACTGGTGCTTCTAACCTAACCTGTGCACTCTGGGCTCCAGAATCTTGGTTGAGATTGTCATTTGGGTCCCACGAATTCAGTCTTCCCTTTAACAATATCTTAAAAATGTTCTTTATGGGGAACGTCAGGAGGATTTCTGATACATATGCTGAAATATATAGGTATTCAGCAAACTACACGTAATATCATAGAGGTATGTCCTCGGAAGAGTTGGTTAGCCTCTCTCAGCCTTGGTTTCCTGATAGAAATTGTAGAAACAATAATACTTAATACATAGTGTTGCTTGAGGATTAAGAGATCCTGTTTATAAAGTGTTTCTCGCTGTGCTTGGCATAGAGTAAACCCTTAATAACTAGTAACTATTATTTTATTTACTAAGGTAAGTGTTGTCATTCTGTTGTTCATCTCACGTCTTTCCCAATAGGGTTTTGTTGAAATCCTTATTGTCTATGTCTTACTGATTTCCATCTTTTTGTCACTGTATTCCATAGTGTCTGCTTATATCGTATTGGGAATTTCTCCCACACAAATTGCTGCCAGACTATCATTTATTGAGACTCTATTATGGGTTACAGGATGTTTAAAGGGGACTATTCCTGGGCCGGCCCCGTGGCTTAGCGGTTAAGTGCACGCTCTCCGCTGCTGGCGGCCTGGGTTCGGATCCCAGGCGCGCACCAACGCACCGCTTCTCCGGCCATGCTGAGGCCGTGTCCCACGTACAGCAACTAGAAGGATGTGCATCTATGACGTACAACTATCTACTGGGGCTTTGGGGGAAAAAATAAATAAATAAATCCTATAATAGCACATTCCTATTAAAAAAATAAATAAATAAAGGGGACTATTCCTGCTTCAATTTTGGCTGAGGCCTCAAATCAGCAGGTGCAAGTGCTCTTCTATAACGGAGCAAGGTAGCAGGCCACCTATGCAGGATTTGCAAAAGATTTTTCAAACTCCTGTTTTGTAACTCTTGAATTATAAGGTGGCAATTAGAGAACGCATGTGGAAAAGTTGTTGGAGCACTATATGGAGGCATTTTCTCTTATATCACCCCCTCAACTCTAGTCACACTCACCCCAAATTGAGTGAGAGGTGCTTCAAGGAAACCACTCAGAGAGAGTGACCTGTGTGCTCTGTCGGCCCTAGGTCAAGCCTAGAAAGGCCTAAAGTTATGAGGCTATGGTTGGTTAGTTGTGCTTATGGCAGAGTGAGGAGCAGCAGTAGCGGTGTTAGGAAAGCCTGAACCCCCAGAATTCGTCTGAGTAAAGGATGGGTGAGGGTTGCCTGATGAGCAGATGTGGGACAATAAGAGACAAAATCTGCCCAGTGCTGTTTTAAAATGACTTTCTCCCAGAGGAGGAGTGATGGCTCCTCAAAAGGGAGAGTGTGCGCAGAGTAGATCACTCACATGGGGGATTTTATGGGACCAGGCAGATGAGGCCTTGCTTCAGATGTGGGAACTCAGACGAAAGATCCCAGTAATGACACTGTCCACAAAGAACCCAAGAAAAAGAGTCTGAACTTCTCCCAAGCCCAGAGAGACTTAGTTTTAAACTTGCAACAAATCCAAGGCCAGAGGAAAGCCAAGGTAGGTGAGTGATGTCAGATAAGTAACACCTTTCCTGACCCTCACCTGTTTTCTCTTCCTTGGATTCTATCCTGGAAGAGCCGGTGCAGTCCAGGGCTGGTAGGAGAGTAAGAGGCAGCTTACCCTATTGTTGGAGAAGGTCATTGCGAGGACATGACCACCAGTTGACCTGCGAGCTGAACCCAGGTGATTGGAGTCTCCTCATCTTCTCCCTTATCCTTAGAATGTACCTTCTGCCCACTGTTCCCACAGCTGGAGCTGTTTTCAAGGATGCAGCCTTGAGAGAGTAATGTGTTGTTGAGACCATCTGGACAGTATACATGACTGAACCCAGTTAAGGCCTCAGTATAGACTCAAGATTCTGGTGGCTGGGTGTGGAGATCTCCTCGTCTTGTGGCTGCCCAAGACAAGTCTCATAAGTAAGTTCCCTTCTTACTAAACCTGCCATCGACCAATCTAGAGTGGTCTGCCTCTGTCTTTGGTCTCTCCTTGCCCTCCGTGTATGGGGACCAGTTTGAAATTCACCCCTGGAACTCTGGAGGGTGCGAAATAATACTCATTCTCCTGATTGAGAAGGGGAGAAGCTTTAACTTTGAATGACTTTATCATACTGAAATGGATGCGTTAATTACTGAAATAAGACTAATTTTTGGACTGATAGTAACCAGTGTATATATGTATGTATATATCATCTAAGAGGGAGTGGACAAGTTATGGAGACTGCCTGAGATTTCATCTGATGGCAAGGGAAGAACAAACCCCACAGAATGGGTCTGAATGCCCAGTTAGAGGGCAGAGGCTCCTTCATTGCCCTTGTGAGTCCCATTTAGTCAATCTTCTGGTTACATCTGCAGAAGTCATCTCTTGGCACTGTACCAAGAGTTTGAATAATATTCATTACGTTTTTGTGTGTGTATAAGGAAGATTAGCCCTGAGATAACATCTGTTGCCAATCTTCCTCTTTTTGCTGAGAAAGATTGGCCCTGAGCTAACGTTTGTGCCCATCTTCCTCTATTTTATATGTCAGACGCCTGCCACAGCATGGCTTGACGGAATGGTGCGTAGGGCCTCGCCCAGGATCCGAACTGGTGAACCCCGGGCCACCGAAGCAGAGCACGCGAACTTAACCACTACACCACTGGGCCTGCCCCATCACTACCATTTTTTGAGCACTAACCACATGCCAGACACATTGTGTTTTGTCTGCCTCCAATACACTTTTCCAGACCTATCTACTTGTCATAATCATTATTATACATCTGCCCCATCAAAATAAGATTCCCTTATTTTCTGTGCCCATAGAACCCTGAAATTCCCCAATCTAGCACCCCTATAGTTTTTTTTTTTTTTTTAGTTTAAATAATTCTTTTTTAATTGTCCATCTTCTCCAATAGACTGTAAAATTGTGAGGACAGGTCTTCGTGGTGTGGTGACTGACACTCAGTCAGGTATTTTCAGAATTATCTCCATTAATTGTCATAATAATCTAAGGTGCTACTTTGCAGGTGAGGAAGGTGAAGTTCAGAGGTAATAATGGGCCTAAATTCAAACAGCTGGTGGGTGGTGGCATGAGGATGCAAACCTTGGGTTGGAGTTGCTCTCCCTAATTCCAAGGAGTGTGGAAATTTATATGGTCTATTCTCCTATGACAAAAAGAACTTGATTGCTGTCTAAACATTTCTTGGCATTGAAAAATTCAAGATTTTAAACTACAGATAAGGGAAAGATAAAAGATTCTACCCATGGATTGTATCATGTTACCTTAAATTATAACAGAATCCCAGTAGAATCTTTTAAAAAATTCCAGTGTGTTTCAAATTAAGTTTAAATTTGATAATTTGTTGGTCATTACTGTTAGTTTATTACCTCTTTATTGAAGAGCTAAATATTTTAATGTTTTATATATTGTAAGTCAATAAACAGAATAAACATTCATTCTTCATCCTAATGCAAAAATTTAACAAAACCCCCTGGGGTTCTTTTCTGTGTCAATGTGGACTTCAAAGCAACATGTACTGTCATGGTGAGAGAAAGGTATGTGCTACTGCAAGCCTTTTTTTTTCTAAGTTCTCATGATTTAAACGTGTACAGCAACCAACACTTAAAGTGAGCATTGTTTAGACTTAATTCAATTTAGAACTCATTTTCTTAGTGCTATCATGTTCAAGCCACCATGCTAGGTGCTTTGGGAGACAAAAAGCTAAGTAATCTGTGGATTCTGCCCTCAAGAATTTTATAGTTTGGTGAAGATAACAAAAAGTGAACTGTTGCAGAAAGAGAAAATAAACAGTTCAGAGTGCAAGGAGAAAAATAAGGAGAGGAGGAAGTTATAACAGACATAATAGAACAAAACAGACTTAGACTTGGGACAAGTCTTTTCATTGAAAGGCTCATTCAGTACAGAGCAAGAAAAATGAAAAGCATCATACTTGGTTTGCTAACTACCTTCTCTTTGTCTCCCTATGTTCACTCTTCTCCATTTACCACTTTCTAACATGATGGTTGATATCATCTGATCCCCATCCCCAGGGCCTTTGGGTGGGTTTGGCCAATGGGAGTCCAAGTTAGAGATGGGACGGAGGCAGAAGGGTGGGCATGGGGTGTTTACTCCCCTGGGTCTCTCTCTGAGGAGTCTCTTCTGGTTGATTGTGTCCCTCAAACACAAGTCACTGCTGTTCTTAAGATGGTCTTTTGTATATGACTCCTCGGTGATCCTGTCTTTCCCTGTCCCTTTGAGCTGAGAAGTGGTAACAGCTCTGCAATTACTAATCCTGAGTTATAGCATTACCCCTTGTGGTTCTCCTACACCTCCCACCCCCAACACCTTTGTAAATATACTCCATATTAAATCCTCCTCAACACTTTTATTAATTTGAGTGTGCCATTGTTGGAGGAGGCCATCGAGAGGATGTGACCGCTGGTTGACCCTCAAGCAGGACCCAGGCAATCTGAGACTTCTTACCCCCTCCCTTCTCCTTGGAACGTACGTTCTGCCCACCATTCTCATTGCTGGAGATGTTTTTAAGGTCAAAGCCTTGAGAGAGCAATGTGTTGTTGAGATCATCTGGATGGTATATGCGACTGAACTCAGTTAAGGCCTCTATATAAACTCAAGATTCTGGTGGATGGGTGTGGAGATCTCCTTGTCTTGTGGCTGTCCAAGACAAGCCTCATATGTAAGTTTCCTTGCTTATTAAATGTTCCATTTACCAATCTAGGGTGGTCTGCCTCTTTGTTCGGTCTCTCCTTGCCCTCCATGTATGGGGTCCAGTTTCAAATTCCACCCAGGGAACTCCCTAGGTTGCAAACCAACAGCCATCTATTCTTATGGGGACTCCGACTGATAAACAGAGATAAATTGTAGTGAAATTTCAAAATATGAAGGAGGAAGAAAAGCACTTGAAAGCTTCTGGAGAAAAAAAACAACAGCAAGTTATCTACAGAGGAATGAGAGCCAAATTAGTGGAAATTCTCTTCAACAACACTGGCTGACAGATGACAACAGAACGATGCCTTAAATATTACTTTAAGGGAAAACTATTTTGAATCTAGAATTCCATTCCCAGCCAAGCTATTTTGAGGGCAAAATAAAAACATTTCATACATTCAAGAATTATACCCTTCCTACCACATCTCTATGCACCCTTTTTAAGAATGGGCTTCTAGTGAAATTTTGGTGAAAACCAAGAAGGAAGGTAAAGAATTCAAGAAATTGTGGGACTAAACCAAAAGTATGATTAAAATATATCCTGTAATGATAACTTGTGCAGAAATCTAAAAAAACAACTGTTGTAAATTGCAAAAGACAGAAGGCTCTATGAAGGAAGTCATAAAAAAAAATGGAGTGAATTATAAGCAGTAGAGAGAACAGAGGACTGAAAATTGTCCATATTAGTGAAATAATAATAATTTGTCAAGAATAAAAAAGAAAGGCAATTAGAAACTTCTGGGAAAATTAAACAAGTTACATCAGAAGTCATAGTCCTAATATGAAGGAAATAAAAGGTATCTCATGAATAGACAACATATGGGATAAAAAATTAGTGAATCAATTTGATCTTGGTAGAAGCAGCATTCTTTTTGGGAGGGAGGAGAGGTGGAAGTAAAGGTAGGAGCAGTAATATCTTCATGGTACATAACTGAGAGTCAAGTTGTACTTTCCAAAGCTGATGAAACAAGACTAGTAAAAATAAAAAAAAAAATTGAGAAGGGACTAAGAATATGGAAAACAGGGTAAATAAGTTGGAATTTATTTTTTCAGAGCAGAAACCAGTATATAATACTTTAAGTTTATAGCTCAAAAAATAAATTAGCCAGTATCTAGCAGTGCTAGTATCTACAAACTATTAGAAAGCAGTTACCTTTACGGAAAGAAACAGTTTGGGGGGTGCCTAGCAAGATAAGGGGAGACAGAGACTGTTGCTTTTCATGGCAACTCCTTTTGTATGATGTTTTTTATCATTCCTATATGCTTATCATATGGTTATATTATTTTGATACTTAATAAAATAAAGACCTTCAAAAGGTACACATAGAGAAATCCAATGAGATGTATCATAAAGTGTTACAACTGAAAGACAAATGGTAAATATACTAAGGGACTACAAGATGGAGAGGTCATGCTGGGCTAAGAGAATTAGAGATATCTTTATGAAGGAGATGATTTTTTTTTTTTGGTTGGTGAGGAAGATTAGCTCTCAGCTAACATCTGTTGCCAATCCTCCTCTTTTTTTTGCTGAGAAAGATTGGCCCTGGGCTAACATCCACGCCCTTCTTCCTCTACTTTATATGTGGAATGCCTGCCACAGCATGGCTTGATAAGCAGTGCATAGGTCCATGTCCAGGATCTGAACCTGCAAACCCTGGGCCACCGAAGCGGAGCATGCAAACTTAACCACTATGCCACCAGGCCGGCCCCAAGGAGGTGATTTTAAATCAAAGAATATTTTTGACTAGAGAAAATTAGGAACAAGCCATTTTAGTTGTGTGTGTGTACCGTGAGATGTGTGTGTTTATTATACTAACAAAGGCTATTGGCTTGGAAAAAAATCAACAACGCATTTTTCTTTGGTCAGAGACAGCTGTAAGAGCCACATGAAAGTAAATTGTAGTAAAACAATTATAAATGATCATTTTTGTACCTCTAACAACTAGCAGGGTGAGTGACACAGTGTAGACACTTGATAAATGCAAGGGAGGTAATTAGTTACTAAATGAGTCAATGAATTGCAGGTCATTAAGAAATTGTTTAAGGAGAGCATGCCCATATGCAAAAGGAAAGTCATGACTTGATATATAAAATATATCAATATATAATATGACAGATGTGTCATAGAGTGGAAAAAGCTCTTACATAGAGTGCCAAGGCCATTACTAGGTTTGTGTTCTGTAAACCATCAAGTGCATATGAGGCTTAGTAAAAACAGAGATGTGATGAACTGCTGTCTCTGGTCTTTGCACTCACATCACTTCAGATACTAATTGGAGAAAGGTTTAAAGTAAGGTAACAAGCAACTATGCTGAGGAAGTCCAGATTTAGTATCCAAGATACAAAAATAAAACAAAACAAAACAGAACTGACTTCTATGCATAGGCAGTCAGTTAGAGTTTGGCTGATGTCTCATGATCATGGCTACCTTAGGTTTTCCTGGACATAATTTAAATGTCAGAAACACTGCTCTCTGCATCTCCACTTTCCCAACTCTGGGTTTTGAAGTTTGGAGAAAAGACTGTTTAATTTTAGGAATTTAACCAAGTCTTTTCTAGGCTGGAGACACATCTACCTGTTCACTATCATATTCCCATGCCTATATAGTTCTTGGCCCAGAGTTGGTACTTTATTGATATTTTTTGGAGAGGAAAGAAACAATTCTTAAAGTTCTGACTTATTAAGTCACTTCAGAATTGATCTCAGTGTTCTCTGCTTGAATACCTTCAGTGACGGTGAATTCACACTGGCAGGAAAAAGGCTATTCCATTTGTAAATAGTGGTACACGGTTCACATCCCTCCTCTCTCCTGGCTGCAGATTCGAATTAATGCCCCAGATGTGACCTCAGTAGTACTGAATAACAGGGTACTACTACCTGCCTTATTTTGAATTCTATATGTCTATTAAGAGTGAATTGACTTTTTGGTCAACCATGTCAAGGAGTTTATTCATATTGAATTTATAATTATTTCTCACACTTTCTCTACATGGGTGCATATTAAATCATCTTCCTCATTTTGTATTTATGTATTTTGTGAACCAAGTAAAATATTTTATAGTTATTCCTATTATATTTCAGGAGGTAGATTTTTTCCATGTAAAATTTACGTATACTTTGCATAGTAAAATTTGCTTTTTTTACTGTAGAGTTCTGCGAGTTTTGACAAATTTATACAGCCGTGTAACCACTACTACAATCAAGATAAAGAACAGTTTTATTCCTCCAAAATATTCCCCAGTGCAGTTCTGTAGTCAACCAGACTCCCACGTCTGGCAAACACTGATCTGTTTTCTGTTTCTATAATTTGCCTTTGAATGAATGTCATTTCAATAAAATCATACAGTATGTAAGCTTTTGACTACGGCTCCTTTCCTTCAGTATAATGCATTGGAGATTCAATTATGTTGTTCCATTATATTGCTACGCATATCAAATGTTTGTACCTTTTTACAGAGTAGTATTCCATTGTATGTTATACTATAGTCGGGTTTATCCATTCCCCAGTTGAGAGACATTTGTGCTATTTCCAGATTTGGGCAATTACAGATGAAGCTGCTATAAATATTGGTGCACATCTTTTTGTTTAACCATAGGTTTTCACAGTAGTGCGGTTTCTAAAATGTGGTAAGTGTGTGTTGAACTTTATAAGGAACTGTCAAAATGTTTCCCCAAAGCGGCTGTACTATCTTGCATCCCTCCCAGCAATGTATGAGAGTTCTAGTTACTCTGCATCCTTGTCAGCACTTGGTATTATCAGATTTTTTGAAAAAATTAGATTTGATTCTAATATGTATTTAGTTGTATCTTATTTGGTTTTAATTTGCATTTTTCTAGTGACTATTGGCGTTGAGCATCTTTTCGTGTACTTATTTGCAATCTTTATATCTTCTTTGATGAATTATCTGTTCAAATATCTCCTACACTTTTAATTGGCTATTTGTTTTATTATTGAATTTTGAGAGTTCTTTATATAATATGGATATAAGTTCTTTATTAGAAATATGATTTGCAAATATTTTCTCCCTGTCTATGACTTGTCTTTTCGTTCTTCTGACATTGTCTTTTGAAGAGCAAATGTTCTTAATTTTAATGAAGTCCAATTTGTCAAATATTTTCTTTTATGGATTGTACTTTGGGTGTTGTATCCAAGAAATTGTATCACTATTTAACTCAAGAACACAAATATTTTCTTTTATGTTTTCTTTTATAATTTTTATAGTTTTAGGTTTTACATTTAGGTCTATGATCTATTTTGAGTTAATTTTTATATGGAGTGAGAAGTATGGATTGAGGTTCATGAAAAAAATTTTTTCCGCATTGTTATCCAGTTGTCTCAGCACCGTTTGTTGAAATGACTTTCCTTTCTCTGTTGAATCGCCTTTGCACCTTCATAAAAAATTGATACCATATGTATGAGTCTATTTATGGACTCTCTATTTTGTTCCATTTATTTATATGTCTATCCTCTCCCCAACTGCTGTTGGAGATTGTCTTGACATCTTAAGTTTTATAAGTTTGAAAATAAGGTAGTGTGAACTATTCAACTTTGTTCTTTTTTTCCAAAATTATTTTGAATATTCTAGTTTATTTGCCTGTGTATATAAATTTTAGAATTAGTTTGTTGATTTCTAAAAAAAAAATACTTCTGAGATTTTGATTGGGATTACATTGACTCTATAGATCAGTTTGGGGAGAATTGACATATTAACAATTTTGAGTCATCCAATCTGTGAACTGGTATATCACTCCATTTATTTAGATCCTCTTTGATTTCTTTCGCCAATGTTTAGTCGCTTGTGGCATACAGATCTTGAACTTATTTTGTAGGATTTGTACATAAAAATTTCACTCTTTTGTTGCTATCGAAAATGGTACCTAAAAAATTTAAATTTCTGATTATTCACTACTAGTATATAGAAATATGATTAAATTTTTATGTTGAAGTATTCTTCAACCTTGAGGCTCACTAATTAGTTTTAACAGCTTTTCTGAAGATTCCTTGAGATTTTCTGTATAGACAATCATGTTATTTGCAAGTGGGACAGTTTTATGTCTTTTTTTCCAATGTGTATACCTTTCATTTATTTGTCTTGCATCTCTATTACATTTTTTCTTTTGTTTCCTTAGCCCATTGTTCTACCTGTCAAGAACTTTGGAATCATGAAAGTGTCACCTAGTTTTTTCACCGTTGATCGAAAAGTTCACCAGTTCCTCATTCTGTTTTTGATTCAAAAGTACTGAAGCAGAGAGTTTTTGTGAAAAACAAAACAAACCCACTTCTAATTATGAGAAATTTCAAACGTATTTGGTGTGGAAAAATAGTATGATGAACACCTCATATCCATCACAGATCTTCAAAAGTTATCAACACACGGCCAATCTTGTTCCATCTGTACACCCACTGACTCCCTTTTCGTGCCCCACCATTGGGTTATTTTAAAGTATATCCAGACAACATATTATTTTCAGATAGAGATTTGACAGTGAACTCCTCCACTATGCTGTAAGCAAGTTGGGAATGGTGTCATATTCACAATTTTATATCCACTGCCTAACTCAGCATCTTGAACATGGAATATATGTTCAAGAAATTTTTGTTGAACTAAATTTTTATGAAATCTCTCATTTCAGTATAGTTCTAGAAACTCTCCTTTTGCTTTTTGAAAATCAGTCTTGCTTACTTTGAGGTCCTTTTCTATATTTAGTTTTTATACAATCTTCTTTTGTGAAAGTATTTTTATTTAACACATATGATGAAATATAACTAACACATATGTGAGTATTAAAGCATAGTAATGCAGCGTTCTCTCAACACCCAACTCAAGAACCAGAATTCCACCACATCACTGAAGCTGCTATGCTCCCGTCAAATCCTGTGCTCCCTATCTCTTTCTAGCAGTAATCTCTACTGTGAATTTTATTATTCATATTTTAAATAGTTATATGCATATATAGACACACATCCTTAAGAAGGATATTGTTTAGTTTTGCTCATTTTTTGAGGCTTATAAAAATGCGTTCATGTAGTTGTTTTTGTGAATTATCACTTTTAAAATTAGAACATTCAGACAATTTATATTTTATGTAATTATTGGTATGGTTTAATTTAAATAAACCATCTTACTTTCTACTTGTCTGGTCTGTTCTTTGTTCTTTTTTCTACTTTTCCTGACTTCTTTTGGATTAATTGAACATTTTTTTGGATTCTATTTCACCTCCACTTGGATTTTTAGTTAAATCTCCTTTATAAATTTTTTAGTGATTGCTCTAAGATTTACTATATATGACTTTAACTCATCATTGTCTATCTTCACATTATATTATATCACTTCATATGGAGTGTATGAACCTTATAGCAGAATAGTTCCATTTCTTCCCTCCCATCCTTTGTACTATTGTTGTTATAATTTTACTTCTCAATGCAATACAGTATGACTATTTATGCTTTAAATGATATATTTTCTTTTAAAGTTATTAAAAATAAGAAATAATCTTTGTATTTACTCTTATTTTTACCATCTCTAATGCTGTACATTTCTTCACACAGATCCAAATTTGCATTTGATATCATCCTCTTCTGCCTAAAGAACTTATTTAAAATTTATTGTAGTCCAGATCTACTGGCAATAAGTTAACTTAGTTTTTGCTTGTCTGAAAAAGTCTTTGTTTTGCCTTCCTTTTTGATGGATAACTTCCGAGTATAGAATTCTGAGTTGACAGTTTTTTTTTTCCTTCCAGCATTTTAATTATGATGTTCCATCATCTAGCTCACAAGATTTCTGATGAGAAGTCTGCTTTTCTCCTTCTGAAACTCCAACTACATATAAGGTGTTAGACTATTTGATATCGTACCACAGCTCTTGGATGCTCTGTTCTAGTTCACTCACTCTCTCTCTCTCATCTTTGTCTTTAAGTTTAGTTAACTTCTATTGACCTATCCCCAAGTTCACTGATTCCTCCGTCAGCTGTATGCAGTCTGTTGCTATGTCTGTTGAAAGAATTCTCTGATATCAAGTTTTTATTTAGATTTTCTATTTGACATTTTTAATAGTTACCATCTCTCTGCTGAAATTCTCCATCTTTTTTTTGTATGTTGTCAAACTTTCTGTTAGATCTTTTAGCATATTAATAATCATAATTATTCTCAAGTCTGTATCTGAGAGTTCTAACACCCAAATTATCTCTATCTGATTCTATTTATTGCTTTATCTCTTGACAATAGTTATTTTTTTTTCCTTGTATTTTTTTAGTCTTTCTGATAGTTTTCAATTGAATGTGATAATCATTTGGAGACAGTGAAGACTGGAGTAAATAGCATTTATGTCTGGAAATGGGCATGTCTCCTTTCTCAGACTGTTAGTGTAGGGGTTGAGTCAATCTAGTCACTAGTTCAACTGAGTTTCTGTTTTGTTGTTGCTATAGTTACTCTCAGTGTACTATGGGCTTCAAGTTCCTCTAGCAGTGAACAGCCATTATCTTGATATCACTGTGGGCCTGGAGTACTGCAGGGTTATTCTCTGTGCTCCTGCTCTCCCCTCTGCTTTCAGGAGTCCCTGTATGCCTACATTACAGGGTTCTCTCTCCACATTCTTTCCCTTTTCTCAGAGGTAGACTGCTATTTCTTGTTACTTGCTGCTAGGTTTGTTGGGGGGCCAGGGGATGTTCTGGTTCTCCTGGACCAGTTTCATCTTTAGCAAGGACCTATGCATCTGGGGCTTGAGGATAGGGCATTCTCAATGTTCCTGCTAATTCCACTTGTAGCATCCAAACTCTGCCTTATATATGGTAGGTATTGAGCAGAAGAGCCTCCCTTAGGGTAGCAGCCATCTGCTTTGTATTGGTGCAGAACCCTAGGACCTAAAGATCTTCCTTTCTCTCTCTTGGGGAAGACAACTTTGTTTCTGCCCTTCTCCAAGAAGGTTTCTCATGGCAGGAAGGGGAGTGTCATACTCTTCCTCCAGAGACAGATAGGTTTTGCTCCTATCTCTTCCTCTGTGACCCTGGGGAATAGAGGGTTTGCTGCCCTCTCCCAAGCAGCTTAAGGCTTTTGCTTTTTATGAGAGATGAGTCCAGGGATGTGGATGCTGTTTTGTGCCTGAATCCAAGAAGAAGCTATTCACCTTCTGCATACCTGCACCACTGAAGGGAGATCTCTCTGGTCCCCTGTCCTTACCCCTAATCTTTCTTAAGAGCACTATTGGAGTACCATGGAGAAGAGCTGGTGTGAGAGTATGAACTACCCTGTGTCTGGAGCTCCTAGTTATTCTAAACTTATATGCTGGCCCACCTTTGGCCTTTAAGAATTTGTTAAAATTTTAGCTGATTTCTTCCTACCTTCTGAAGTGGCCCGCCTATTTTTCTGGTGCTCTGGCAAAGGTAAAATAATTTCTATGTCTTGTCTGTCGTTGGAGGGGCTTGCCTCTTTTTGAAATTCAGTTCTTGTGGTTGCCTTATGACTTCAGCTCCCTGATGGGTTCGAGAAAAGTTATGATTTTGTATATTATCTGGTTTTTGTTGTTACTATTAGGAGAGGAGCAACATTCTCTTGCAGCTTTCTACAGCTCAAGAGGAAGCAGGATTTATATGGCTTACTTTCTTCACTCAGCATTATATTTTTAATATTCATTTATGTTATTGCATGTAGCTGCAGTTCATTTATTTCCCCTGATGTATAATATTCTATTATGTGTATATACCACAATCTATTCATTCCTGTAAATAGGCAATTGGGTTGGCTCTAGTTATTTATTTTTATGAATAACATTGCTTAGAACACTCTTAGTCATATCTGTTGGTGCACTTTTGTAAATTCTCTAGTTGATATACCTAGGAGAGGTGTTGCTGGATTGTAAGATATACATGCTAATATTTAACCTTACAAAATAATGCCTTTGATATTTAATTTATGCCTCCACACCTTCTGAACAATAAAGAAAAGCTGCACACATCACTTATATTTATCCTGTTTCCTTTTGGTAATCACTTATGTCCATCCTTCCTTTATTTATGACCTCTTGAGTTCTAATTCTTTCTCGTTTTTTTAATTTTTTTATTGGAATCTTGGCTTCACCTGTGGCTTGTGATCTAGCTCTTGCTCTTTTGTCTGATATTATTTCATTTGCTTGATTTTTGACTTTCAGTGCTTTGTAAAATATTTTGGCTTGGACTTGCTACTGTAGCTTGTATTGCATTGATCTGTAGAATATAACAACCTCATTTTATTCAGCCTCTCAATCCCCTATCTCCAGCTCTGCCTAATCGAGCCAGTGTCCTGACTTGGTATTTACTCCTTGGCCTGTGTGTCTGTGTGAGTGTGTGCGTGTGTGTTTTATTATCTGAGGTTGAAATAACTCCACCAATCATTACCCTTTAGGTAGACTTAATTTCACTTTGGAAACTAGTTTAACTAGTTAACTAGTCACAACTCCAAGCGAAGCCACATTTCTCTGTTTTGCCTTCAAGAATATTAAGAAAGATAAAGTCAAGATTTAGATATACATTTCAGGACACAGTGATCTATTTTTTCGCCCTCAAACTGTAGAAGTCTCAAAGAACTGGCTTCATAAGGCACAAATTAAGATTTTTCTTTCTGCTTTGGTCTACTTGCAATGAATCTATGAGCCAGAATTAAAATGCTCAAGGGAAGGCATTAATATTTGAGCTGTAATATGTATGAGGACAAATTTAGTGAGAGATTCAATGTTTATGCTCTCAATGTCAATTGTCTGGGAATATATTTTATGATAACAGAAATATGGATAAAGAGTAAGATAGACGTTACGGGAGGAACTAAATAAAGAAACCTTTATTTTTATTTATTTATTTATTTTTTTTGTGAGGAGATCAGCCCTGTGCTAACATCCGCCAATCCTCCTCTTTTTTTGCTGAGGAAGACGGCCCTGGGCTAACATCTGTGCCCATCTTCCTCCACTTTATATGGGACGCCGCCACAGCATGGCTTGCCAAGCAGTGCGTCAGTGCGTGCCCGGGATCCAAACCAGCGAACCCCGGGCCGCCGCAGCGGAGCGCGCGCACTTAACCGCTTGCGCCACCGGGCCGGCCCCGAAACCTTTATTTTTTATATGCTGCGAGTTTCATTTCCCCTAGGGAAATATTGATTCAAAGCAGCTATGTAGTGCGTAGAATTCTCCTCCCTTGATAGTTACAAAATTAGGAGAAAGCATGGTCCTTGCTCTCCAGGAGATTAGAACTTAGTAAAGATCAGTATGCCAACCAATACCAATGAATGCATCAATAAACACATGGGAGAAAACACACACGAATCAGTGTGGATGCTCAGAAGGATATAACTCAGTGTTAAATAGCTGGATCAGAATACAGTAGTCAAGGACAGTTCAAGAATGAGTAGCCTCATCAGAAAGAAAATATGGCATAAATAAACATTTCCTTATTCAGAGGTATATTTTTAAAAATCTATACCTTTACATGCTGTAAACTTGTTGAAGTATTGTACCAGATGCATTGATGTCTTGTTGAGATACCCTCCACCAGGCCGGTGCATCAGGTCTCTAGCTCTTGTGAACATTGGCTGCAAAGGACTCATAGCTGCCCCTCCAGGGAATTGTCTGAGCTCGGTGGTCTCAAAGAGTGGTTCCCAAGAAAACAGCATTCATTTCCTTGAAAACTTGCTAAAAACGCTAATTCTCAGACTCTACCCTGGTATCACCGAATCAGACATTCTAGAGGTGAGACTCAGAAAGCTATGTTTTACAGAACTCCATGTGATTCTGATTCACAATGAAGTTTGATAACTACTGTCCCATCTGATGGAAACCAGTTTGTCTGGGAGGTTAGGCACCAACCCCACACCAGCTCCACAGCTGATGACTGATTGATACAGATCACAAAGGGCCAAATTCCTTGCCTCTAGGAGAAGATGGCAACTGTGTGATGTGATTTATACCCTAGAGAAGGAGTCAGCAAATTACAGCCCCTGGGCCAAATCTAGCCTGCCGACTGTTTTTGTAAATAAAGTTTTATTGGAACAAAGTCAGCCTCGTTCGTTTTATTGTCTATGGCTGCTTTGATGCTATGATGGCAGAGTTGAGTAGTTTCAAGAGAGACTATCTGGCCCTTTACAGAAAAAGCCTGCTGACTCTTCATATAGCATCTCATGTTTCTCCAATGCGTCAGGCCAATGCTAGCCTTCACTTGATATCATGTCTTTGCTTAGCTCTCTTTCCTTCTCTATTCTCCTTCCTTCCTATCTTTACAGATTGCGTTTAAATCTCTGCCTCAGGCTCTGCTTTCTGATAAGGGACTCTGTCAAGTGTACTCACATGCTGCTTTATTTTTTGCTGCTTTTCCTGTGTTGGCATTGGCTTCAAGGGAGCTGTGACGTTTCCCAGACTGATGCTCCAACGTTGCTCCATAAGCAATCCCTTCCTAGCTGGTCTTTTGACCAGAGATACTCCTCTCAGAAAGGGACCACACCTCTCATCTTTGCAGCCTCGACTTTTCTTTCTACCACCTCTCAATTAGAGTGTCAGTGACTGCCTGGAACTGTCTTTGTTACCCTGGTTCAAGGGTCATACAGTATTATTATTTCATTATAATTTATGGACCACCAGAAGCTTCCATGGCATTTCTCACCACATGATATATAATATAGCCAATGTCCAAGGACCTCTGGGAATACAAATAAAAGTAAGATGAAAGGAATCACCCCACCACCAGTGATGATAAAATATTTGATGAGGATATTATTGCCATTCATTATATTAAAAATAACATAGAGAAAATATTTTGTCTACAGTTTGCTAAATGTCCTACTGAAAGACTTAAGTTTTGTTTAAATAGCACCCACTCCTGCAATCTACTTCCTGAGTTGTTTACCTTCTAATTTTTTTGGCTCCAATGGACTATATTAACTGGTTATGTAATAGCCATTCAAGTAATGTGCTGAATATTATATTCACAAGTACATACATCTTAAAAGAAGCTATGAATATTACAGGTTTTCGGTCTGAAACCATTTCTAATATGCTTATAAAACCATGAAATAGAACATTTATTAATAATGAAGCAGCAACAAAATATTTCCATTATAGTGATTTCACTGTGTGATACTCGCAGTTAATGCTTAGAAAAATATTTACAGTTTCTAATGTGGTATGTTTTAAAATATTTTCTTATTAACAAGCTAAAGGGAATAGGACTAGCACACAAAATAAAAAATATATTTAGTATCAAGAGTTTAAATAGCAAAAGTCACTTTCTGGAAGGATGAAGAGCTGGAATGAGGAGAGAGAGACTTATTAAGGAAATAGGATCAAGCATGGTGAAGTTGCACTTTAATATTGGCTGAGGACTCGGGCTGGGGTGAAGAGTGAAGGGGCTGTTCTCCTCTGGGTTTAGAGACAGTGGATCATTTCATAAAGTCAGGCTGTTTCTCAGGACATAGGAAAAGAATAGTTTCTCTATCTCTCTTTTTTGGAATACCTGTTTGCAGGTCAGAGGACCACTGTAGGATTTCTAAATGGATGATTTCATGTGGCTTGCAAGAAGGTGCTATATATACGGTATAAGAATAATTTCTTTACCATAGGAATTTTATGAGCTTTAGTTTAATTTAGAATGTCATTTGTTGATGAACTTCACCAAAACATTTTGCATCTGAGGGACTTTTGCCAAAGCCCTTTTCTGCTTTCTAGTAGATTAAAAATCATTTTTGAGTACTAATAAGTGAATAGTGGAGCATTCAAAATATAGAATTGCATACTCACACACAACCATTAGATTTTAATGTAGTAATTCAAGTCTTACAAGGATCCATGTAATGGAGTAATAGATAATAAAAACACTTCACATTTGTATACTGTTTTAAAATTCTTTCAAAGTACTTTCAGGTCCTCAATTTTATTTTACCCTCACAACAATATTGCAAAGGAGAATATTTGTTTAATTAATTGATTAATTAACTTAATCAAGCTCAAAATAAGCTTATTATAAAAATTAATGTTTAATAGATATATAGTAGAATCATAAATAGGAGTATGTGCTTTGGACAAAAATAGAAAAGATCTGGGTTCAAATATCAGTCCTGACTCTTCCTAGCTGTGTAACATTGATTATATTATTTGATATATCTGAACCTCATCTTTAAAACAGAACATAGTGTTATTGAATAATAACCAAGGTTATATTTGTAAACTACCTGGCACAAAGTAAATGTTGAGTGAATTTTGGTTGCTTTTTTACTTATCCCCAGCTATATGCCTCCAAAATTTGACCAAGATAAAAAGCAGCTTCCCAGTTAAACATCATGTAAATCGGGTAGCTGATGACTGGAACAGAAGAAATGCTATCTGAAAAAAACACTAGTTGCCAGGGGTAGGCGGGGAGAGATGAATTGGCAGAGCACAGAAGATTTTTAGGACAGCAAAACTACTCTATATGGCACTATAATACGTGTCATTGTACATTTGTCCAAGCCCACAGAATGCACAACACCAAAAGTGAAGCTTAAGATAAACTATGAACTTTGGGTGATTATGATGTGCCAATGTAGGTTCATCCTTGATAAAAAAAGGCACCATTCTGGTGAGTGATGTTGATAATGGAGGAGGCTATGCATGTATGGGGGTAGAGAAGTGTATGGGAAATCTATGTACTTCCCTCTCAATTTTTTTGAAAACCTAAAACTGCTCTAAAAAAAATAAAGTCTTAAAAAGTGAATTAAAAAACCCACAAAACACCAAAAATAGATGGTGCCATAAACCTAAGGTGAGTTAATCTCTAAGGTAGGTATGAATTAAGCTCTGAGTTTCCTGACATCCACAAGGAAACCTCCTTAGTTATCTGGTGTTCACTACAAACAAAAGAAATCATACATGTTTACAGACAGAAACAAACCTTTTCTTGGGAATAAGTTAAATGAAGTGAATTTCTGTGGGCCTTTTAAAAACTGATATTTGCATGCCTGGTGGACACTGCCTGGCTTCAACTTTACAAAAACAACGGAAATACTGATGAGACAGTTTTTGTATCGACCCTCTGTAATGGCTCAGGGCAAAACCTTATATCATCAATCAGTGAAGGCATTTCCACGGAGAACTGAGATAATTTGGTCCAAGTACGTTGCTTCTTGATGATCTAACTTAAAATGCAGCAAGCTTGGAGAATCGAGGAGAAAGAGTATTTAGCATGCCCATTAGACTGTCTTTTTAAAAAATCAGATGTCTTAAGCCAACCCTTGGCAGGTGCTGGCTCACAGACAATTCATGATTGAATTCTCTAACAACGACCCATGGTCCAGCTATTCTACACTATTGGCTAATGTGGAAGCCATATGCTTTAGCTACCAGACATGAGGGAGGCAGAGCTATCATTATGTTACGAAAATTAAGAGCTTATATTTTTGCCAAGCCAGAGCGCCAACCCACTTCAGTAGAGGTTTGGGAAGCAGGAGTATTTGTAGGTAAGGTTGCTATTTCCCTTACAGAATAGCTCTGACTTTTCTCAAGGGCTTGCAAGAAATCTTTGGTTGCATTCCTCAAGTTCGGTGCCTTATAATGCACAAGGGACAAGTATCATCTTCATATTACACAGGTGAGATATCTTTCCTAGGCTGCAGTTTGCAGCACAGGCATTACTAGAACCTTCATTCTCTGATTCCCCAGACCAGAGTGGTTTACAGCAGCGTGCACTGCCTAAGCTACTAAAACAACCAAATAGTGATTCTACATTAGCATATCGCTTCCACTATTCCTTCTGGTCAATCTATTTCAGTCTCAATTGTCAATAATCTTGTTTCATGTCATAAAATCCTGCTTTGGATGTGTGTTCCCACAGATGAGATCTTTTCATACTCAGCTAGTTGCCCTGATGTCAATATATGTTTTCAAGGACTTTGGCCCAGTCATGTAGAGTGGACCTGATTTTTTAAAAAATTTATTTCACATTATTTATGTTGCTCTTACAAATATTTCCGTGTATTTTTATGATTCTTCTTTTAAGAGGCCATAATTCTAAGATGTGGAGAACAAAATGTGCTTTGGGAGTTTAAAGGCAGCCACCTTGTTGATGTATTTGACTCATAAATGGAGTTATGTCAGTGCAGGTGGTATTTGTTTGGGAGATTAAACTGATGTTTGCACAATATCTGCTCACTTATTTTTAAGGTTCTTTTACTGATGATGTTGCAGCTTCCATTGGCTATACCTCTGACACCCACAGCAAAGGGGGATTATAGTGATAACACATGAGCTTAATTTTCAGTCCAATGTTATACCTGGACTCGTAGTTAATGTAGCATTCCTTTATCATTTTCTGTCTTTTGTAAGAGAAATTTTCCCAGACATGGGAAATATATCATATTCTCTTGGGTCCCATCACAGAATTAAAATTTGGCAGTTACGGCCTCCATCTTTATTGTATTTTTTACTATGAAAATGGAAGTCTAAGTTCTGAAATGTTCAAAGTGAAATATGGAGCTTGCTTGTCCCCCAATACCATTCCCTTGGGGGTAACCCAAGGAAACACTTTGATATGCATCCTTTTTGAAAAATTTTGATTAATGTGTAGTCACAACAAATTAAGGGTTGATCACAAAAGGAGTTTGTTCAGAAATAAATTGACTCAATAGTTTACATGAAAAAGACTTTGTGTTGGGAAAATTTTAGTGAGATATTTTAAAATGTGCATGTCTGATTTTTAAGCTGTGATTAAAAACCAATAAAACAAATCAGTTAAAAATAACATTGAGGGGCCGGCCTGGTGGCGCAAGCGGTTAAGTGCACGCACTCCACTTCAGAGGCCCGGGGTTCGCAGGTTCGGATCCCGGGTATACACTGAAGCACCACTTGGTAAGCCATGCTGTGGCGGCGTCCCATATAAAGTAGAGGAAGATGGGCACGGATGTTAGCTCAGGGGCACTCTTCCTCAAGAAAAAAGGGGAGGATTGGCGTTGGATGTTAGCCCAGGGCTAGTCCTCCTCACCAAAAAAAAAAAAAAAAAAATTGAAACCCTCCTATAAAAACACATGAAGTATTTCCATTCCAACAACTCTCCATTCCAGAACCAGTTAGTAAAGTTATTGATAAATAATTTTATTCCTTGTTGTTCCAGGTTCACAACCAAGTACAAGTGGATGGATGCAGATTTCCAGGGATGAAACAAAGACTTTTGTGCCTCAGAAGTTTAGAAAAGAGGTTTACAGTCTTTCTAAAGAATAAGAATTGATAAGAATTAATAATTCATTAATAAGGTTGCGTGAATGAAGCATCTGTATATTTTTATCGACTCTGTAAACACTTCAACTGGGACTGCTGTACATTTAGCAAGACTGTGTTACACACGTTAGCCAACTACATCTAGCTCTGCTCTGTGCCTCTGCATCACATCTCCATTTGTCTCTGGAGGGAATCAGCAGGATCTCTGCAGTACAAAATGAATGCACATGGGCACGCAACAAAAGTCTGAGCTAACCAAGCGCAAGTGCAAGGGAGGGTACCTAAATCCTTCTCTAATTCCTTCAAGATTGAGTGTAGAGGTTGCCTTGACTGATGAGCTTTCCATGATAACCTCAGGCCTGGGTTAACTGCACCTCCTATATTTCTGTAGTATCCTGTGCCCACAGAACATTCTACTGTAATTACAGGTTATTTGAATTTCTAAATGATAAACCCTTTATGGGTAGGGGTTTTGTCTTATTAATGATTGTCTCTCCATGTCCTGGCACATTTCCTCACACACAGTGGTTTCTCCTTAAATGTCTACTGAAAGAATAAATACATAAACACATGAATAAATTGTTTATTAAATTTTCCATACCCATCTAAGCTCTAGCTTCAGGGTTTTGTTAACTGTCAACGTTAGTTGATTACACACTCAAGAAGGCTAGCTTGCTGTTTTCTGAGGCATGGCTCAGTTGTCACCACTTTCTTGATTCTTAGAGAGGGGAGCTATTGTTCTGAGGTATGCAGTGAGTTGAACCAAGGCCTGATAACTCTGACGCTCTTCTGAACAGGCACATTTAGGAAATTGAGAGGATGCCTCCCATTAGAGTCACTTAAAATTCTATCTCAAGAACTAAATACCCTCTTAACAGGCAATCCTGTTAAGGCAGTGCCAGCACCTAGCTTATTTTGTGTGTGGTTGAAGAGCTAAAACATAGCTGCCCATCACTGCCAGGACACTGGTGGGCATTCCCTGTATTGGGCACAGGGTAGAACACAGCATTGGTGTGATGGGGGTGCTGCTTCTGGGGGGGACTGGCAGGTCTCCTGACTTCAGCTCCCTGTCCTTGGGACCCCAGCTCAAAACTAATCCTCTAGTGAAAGTTATAATATTTTCCATAACTGAATTGTAGTTGTCTGGTTTCTTATTTCTTCACAAACCTATAAACCCCTTGCGGGCAGGATTATATCCTGTTTGTTGTTGTGTTTCAGCTCCTTGTACCTTAATGTAATACAAGAAGTAATGTAGAGGAAATTATTTCTGCTCAGTGGGGGAGATTTCTCAGGTAGTATTAAAGTTGGAAGTTACATCAGGAAGGTGAGGAAGTCGAGAATGTGTTTTTGGTCTTTTTCCTTCCATAACTAAGCAGAGAGAAAATTAAAGCAGGCAGTTTCACCGTGTGTGTGTTGGAGAGGTGAGCCTTAGATTCTTGTATCTCACAGACGTATTCAGTAGAAAATTAATTACAACTATGTTTAGAACTATAGAAAGAAAGGTAATAGAGACCCTCCTGAAATTGTTAATTTCTAGATTACTTTTAAAATCTCATACAGAAAGGAAAGCGGAAAGGTTTAATTGTGGGAATTGGTGAAATATGTGAATAATGCAGAAAAGAATGAAGCAAGACCAGGTCAGAGAACTTTAGCTCAGTCACTCCTGCCTATCATTGAATAAATTTCATTCTAAAGAGAAGGTAAAGTGAATAAAAATGTCTTCATTCATTCATTCAACAACTATCTGCCAGGCAATGTGTTAGGTTTGGGGGATAAAAAAGACATAGTTCAACCCTTCTTGGAGCTCATTGTCTGGTAGTGGACAGGCAAAACCAGAAAACAATAAGTAGCAAGAGTAATGATACTTTGTGCTAGATATAAGTACAAAGTGTTAAAGAATATATGAAAAGGAAACTTAATACATCTTGGGAGATGAGAGAAGGCTTTATAGAGAAGATGATAGCTGAGTTTAGTCTTGAAATCTTGAAAGCTGACGTGAGAAAAAAATTCTGAGTAGAGGCCTCAGGGGTTTAAAAAAATCCAAAACAAAACAAAACACAAAAAATCCTAACAAACAAACAAATGAAAATCATCATGCTCTAAGTAAAGGAGTAAAAATACTTAGGTGTTTTGGATTGTAAAAAGCAAGACATGGAGTTATTGGAGATGAGATAGAAAGGTGGGCACGGTCACTTTTTTGTTACCATGTTGAAGAGCCTGAATCTGTAGTATAACTAGTGTGGAGTCGCTGAAGGATTTTAAACTAAGGAAAGATGTTTCGATTTTAGATAAACCACGGTGGTGACTAGCTGAAGAATGGATTCCAAAGGGAAAATAATAACGTTAAGGAGTTGTGTGGGTGGTCCAGAAGAGAGATGATGAGGGTTTAAACCAGGGCAGTAGTTGTAGGAATGGAACAAAAGGATATCTTCTGGGCAATATTTTGGAGGTCGAGTTGGAATTATTTATTAATTCATCGTAATGTGGGGATGAGAGACAAAGGTAGAAGTATGGATGACTTGCTGGTTCAATGGGTAGATGTTGACATAAAGAGAAAGGGGGTTATAGGAAGAAGAGAAAGAAGACAAGTGCCATTTTATGGCTATTAAATTGATAAGTTGAAAGTTCCAGCTGAATATATGGATGCAATACTAATAGGAGAGGACTAAAATGCAGATATCAATTTGTATATGTCATCGGTATATAGTTTGAAATCACTAGAAGAACCTCATTGTACATTGTTTTATATATATATGTTAAATATTTATGTATTATAAATATTTTATATAATATATAATTTAATATATTCATATATTAAATGAACATATAATATATTTATATATTATCAATATTAGATAAATCTATTATAATACAATATGGATTTATATAATATATTCATATATTAAATTAACATATATAAATGTAGTTGTATTTATATTTAAGCTACTTTGCTGATGGAGCATACTTTAGAAGGTTATTACTCTATATTCCAAAAAACCGTGATGTAATGTGGTCATTGGCACTAATGCTTTGCTTCCAATACTTTTGTGGTCAAGAGTGAATGGTTGGGTTTAGTGACTTTGGGCCTAGTGACTATTAACTCTTTCTCTAATACACAAAATCTCAAATTTGCAGGATCAAGAGATTGTCCGTAAAATTCCCGGCCACCTAATCCTTTGTTTTCTGAATACAATGAAGAAATGCGTTAGGTTTGAAAATTAGAACTGTATCCATTACAGAGTAATCAGATGTATCCTCTTTTAATTTACTAGACTACTCTGTATGAAGAGTCTCCAGAAGAGAATCAGTAATCTTAACAGGCATGTTAGCTCTGTAACATAAACAGGATTGAACATCCACGCAATCCTATTTTAACACTATTAACTAAGAAGTATGCAAATCAGCAGCGGCTGGTCTGTGCCGACACTTTGTTAACACTTCATTAAGAAGAGTCAGCTCTTGGTACTTGAGGCTGTGCCAGAGATGGAATATTTCTTTTCCTTGAAATCCACATATTTTCTCCCAAAGTTCCAGAGCTTCTTGGAATATCTATTAATATTTATATATATTTCAGCTGTAATTTAAAAAACTAATAGTTTCTTCTACCATCCCTATACCTCACGGAGGGTCAGAGGTTCTCAGAGTGATCTTTAAGGATTAACCTTAAGTCCAAAGTGAACCTGGCTCCACTCGAGGATGGTTGTCCTGAAGATGACTCTTTTGGTTTTGGGGTTATGAAATAATCTAGGATGGGGTCAGGTTGTTCCATTCAGCTATACTTTTATTCATTCAGTAATTATTAAGCATTTGCTGTGTTCTAAGCACCCTGTGAGGCTTTGCGAGTAAAAGATAAATAGGTTTCAATTCTCGTTCTTGAAGTATTCATTGATTAGTTGGGGAATCTGGATGTAAGTACATATCTTACAATACAATGTATTAAATTTCAAAATAGAATTATGAACAGTGTGCTATGGGAGTCCTACCTCTAGGACATTGACACAGAGGAATGGATATTTGGTCTGAACATTTAAGGGTAATTAAGAATTTTCCATACGAAGAAAAGTGTGTGTGTGTGTGTGTGTGTGTGTGTGTGTATTCATGGTGGTAGGAGTGGGATGGGATTTGATAAACTCCAACTGTGTCCTGAAGTACAAGAGGGAATGGTATATTGAGAAGATAAGTGCTATTGAAGCATAGAGCATTTGACCATAGAAAGAGATCCACCCTACATAATTTAACTGGACAGTTGTATCTCAAGCAATTTCAACTCCTGAGTCCTATTGAAAGGCCTAAGGAAATTTCCAGTACATGAGGTTATCACTTATTGAGCAATATCTTAAGCTTTAATAGACATCTGAATCTGAAACATCTGGGACCTGAGACTGTTGAGGCCTCACGCTGAAGCCCAATGGAAGCTCCCAGTTTTTACTTAAGTAACTTCAAGCCCTGTGATTAATGCAGTAGATGGATGATCAATTGCTCGTGACTTTGAGGCTTATGTTTGCCTGCAGTACAACCCAGACTTCTTTGTTTCTCCTTCTCTATGTGACTGTAATGTCACCCTGAAAGAACAGGCAAAATGAATGTGAGCATCTGTACCCTCAGAATGCTGAGTGGTACATGTTCACACTTTCAGGGAAGTACCTGTGTGCGCCTTGCAGCTAGTGTGCTGAGACCAAGTGTCACTTTGATAAGAAGAGATGGAAAAATGTGGGCCATATTTAAATAGTAACATTTCTGGAGTACTGAGCCCAGTTTTCACGAGGGACTGTTCATTTTTCATCATCAATTCTCCACTGCTGGGCTCCTACTATGGGATAACACTGGTTAGGATGCATTTTCCTGATAGAAAGCATTTGAGTTGGCAAAATCTTTTAGTCCTTTCAAGATCCTGGAGATAGACTATTAGCTCCTTGAGGGCAGTGGCTGTGTCCGTCTTGTTCACCATTATTTTCCTGACACTTACAAAGTGTTCACTATTTATTGGATGAGCAAAAGATTCCTGTATAGTGTTGTATAAAAATTTTCTTAGGTATTTTAAAAGTTCTGTTTGTAAGTATTTAAATTTGGAGGATGACAAAAAGCAATGCAAGTATCAGTCTATATATGGAGAATTCTCTTGTGAAGTATTCTTATGATCTTCCCTGGAAACGGAGAATAACAGAAGTCATAAAGACTGTATTTAGGGTTTACATAAGGAGTGTATTTTGACTTAAAATGTATAGAACAAAAAAACCCCAGATTTATTCCTATTAGTCAGCATGACTCAGCCAGAAATTGTTTTAGATTACTATATTTCTCTAGTTAAGTAAGACAGCGCAGTTGAGCCAATAGTTGGAAGACTCTAACCCTTTGCCCTAGGTTTCAGAGACAACAGTAAGGGGAAAGCCTGCATGTCTGAGGTAATAGCCTTGGGTGAGAGGGATCAGCTAAGTCAGGAGGTGGGGCAGGAGGTGATGACTGAGTCCTCTATGAAGCTCTACGCCCTTGTCACAGCCTGGGACTGCCATTCACAGTTGTCATTACATTCATTTAAATGATCCCTTGAGAACCAACACATCTCCATTCTCCCCAGGACCGGAAAAGGCAGACAGTACAGCTGAACCCTAATCCAGATGGAGTTATCAAGGCTGCATCTGCTTAAGCTTTATCCACCCTGAAGGCCTCATGCTTGCTAGGGAGAGTTTTATAGGGTTACCATGTGACAAGACTCCAGGAAGGGCCATTCCCATTGCTGAGCATTAGAGGGTTCCCTGGAGTTGGGCAGTGGGCACTGGGGCCTTGTGGTAGCCCTGATCTTCTATGCTGGGAATAGGACTAGATACATGGAGTTCATGGAGCTGGTACCACTCCCCTCTTTGTTTGAAACTCCAAATAATCAGGCTCTTTTCCATTTTTTTATATGCCTGATACATTGCTCACATTGCTTTAAACAGGTGAATTAGAGACAACAGAAATAGGTTCTCTGTTAATAACTCATTTTAGTGCAATAGCCTTTCTGTGATTCTACTGTAATTAATGACTTATAGAGCAAGAAGAAAAAAATGTCTATCTCACTTAAATCAGCCAAATGCCACTTAAAGCAGGAGTTCATTGACTTTTTCATCTTTATTTTAATTATCTATCAATTATTGAGCACTGTCTATAAGCCATACACTATGTTAGATGCTTAATGCATGACCTCTTGCTGGAGGAAGGTGCTCACCATCATTGCAAGAGATATCCAAAACAAAGTTTCCTCTCCTTTTCTTCTCTCTCTTTTTCGAAGTTTTATGTTTAAAGGAACTATGAGCTGACATTCAAAAAAGGAAAAAATAACCCAGTAGTTCTGCTCTTAGCATTGGAGACTTCATTAGGGATACACAATTGATAAATAACCTGGTTTGAAAATTGTACCCATGCATTACTGACCTGCCAGAGAAATAGCTGTGCCTGGTGGTTGTACTGTGGTGATACATTGGCAAGACAGTTGGTTTCATAGCTAGAATATTCCTTTGTTCTTAGTAAAACAAGGTTTCTGTCACACAGATTTTAAATATCATAATTCCTAGAACAAGAAGCAGCATTTCCAAGGAAGTTTCTGGCAATTTCTTGGAGAAGGTTAAATTAAGGCTGGGTACAAGGTTCCTATTTGTTTCATTTGATAAAATTGTTAAGAAAATAAAGTTGTAGACTCATGGGACTGCCTTTGAGGATATTTGCAGAAAAATCATTATCCCAATAACTGTTGCAATTTTTTTGTGCTTTCATCTACTTAGTGTTTCAGAATTTGATGTGTGATAAAAAAAATATGAATTCCGATTTCTGTCAAGTAAAAGAATTTCAGAAGGAGCAGGTTACTTATTTACTTGAGGTCTTTGTTGTACTCTTAATAAAATCAGGATATAACTGATTTACCTCATGCAGGCGTTGAGCAGAGGCTTATAGATAGAACGACTGTAAGGAGTTCTGTGAATATTTTAGTGGCACAGAAATGCTTATTATCAATAATAATAGTAATAAGCAGGGAGGGATTCAGCTGAAGAAGTCGAAGGCAAGACATTGTCACATTGTTTTCTTAGGATTTAAAAAAACTTTGGCTTTCTTGTACATGTGACACTTTCAATTGTGTTGGAGAGAAAAAGAGCTCTAAATGTAGTGCTCGGTTGTCTAAGGAATTCTTGATGGAGACAGACTTCATAGGAAGTCTAAATTGTGTCACTCACTGTCTGAGTTTTAGCATTAAGATCTTTGAAGATAATTTGTTTATACTTCATGTAACCCCGGGCTGAATTCTCTTAGGTTATCACAGAAAAAATGTCATCTGAAAGTAGAAAATATCCCTGAGATTGCTTTAGGCTTGGGCACAATTTTTCTTGTCAAGAAATTAAGTCCAATCTTGAAGGTTATCAGTATTTGCATTCATATGCCTATGCTTTCAAGTTCCCAGGGACTGAAGGGTGAAGTGACTAGAAGTGGAAGGAAAGGAGATTATTCTTCCATTGAAAAATACTAAAAATGGTTGATAGTCTTTTCCAAGACTGAATACACTGAGGATCTCTGTGTACCTGCCTGATACATCCCTGAGTCAATGCAAATAAAGGTCGTAAGCTTTTATCTATATGGATAGGATCCCCCAAAAATTGCTTATATCCAAATCCTTTTATCATTTCTTCCCCAAATATTAGTTTACTTTAAGGAATAGATACTTTTACAGTATGTATGAAATTACTTTTTAAATAAGATATGAAATAGTTGCAAAGGACAAATTAACAATATTTTAGTTATATAGTTTTTTGTGTGTGTTTCCATGTGGGAATTAACAAGGCAGCATTCACAGTAAATCCATTTGATTTAGCAATGTTCTTCCATTCACGAAAAGCCACCCTAGTACAGAAGAGTACATATTTTGGGGCAGAAAGAAAGGGGCAGGGAAAGGGGCCTGGTGAGCCGCCGGGAGGGCGTGTGACTCAGAGCCCATCCTTCCCTCCTAAACAGAGCAAAAAGGATAGATTGCTTTCTGTAATTACAGTGTGGGACTTGCTAATGCTCTGATGAGTGCTGCCGTCCCAGACATTTCCTGATGAAGATCAGAAATCAAGTTAGCCTAGAGGAATTTTGTTTTTGTTTTTAAGCAGATGGTCACAGGGCTGCAATCTGTATTAAACACCACCACCACCAGGGAAATGTTACGACAGGAATGCTTCCTGTCCACTACAGTTTAGATTGGTTTGGCAAAGGATTACTAATGATTTGGAAAATTCCAGAACTGGTTTGATGTCAAGATGTTAGGAACACTTTATGTTGAGGTCAGAAAGGTAACTTGGAACCTCTGGGGGTGGTCAGTTACCCAGCAAACCACAGATGTTTTCCTCAAGACTCTATCCTAGGCCTTTAGAGGGGCACATAAAGAACTATAAGACACGGCGTATGTTCCAAAAGAGCTTGCATTTCATTGCGGAAAAATTCAGAGGCGTATGAAAAATTAATGGCATGAGGCAGTGTATGTAAAGTGCCCAGTGAAAGGTAGGAAAGTAGAGGTTAACGGGAAGAATGCATATGAATTAGCTTTCTTTGATTCAGATCAACAGTACTGCTCCCCATAACTTGAGCAAAAGAGAATTTCTCTGAAAACTTTTAGGAATTCACAGACTTGCCAGAAAGTCCTAAGAATCTGGCTTGAAGGCATGAGGACACAAAGCTTTGGAGGAATTAGAAAGCAGGCCTGCATGAGCTGTTCAGAAGTCTGAGGTGCCATTAGTCCTGGGATTTGAAGATGCTATAAGTGTTAAATAGTTCCAGGTTGTGGAAATTAGTTGACACTTTTTTTATATTCCACCATAGATGTAGAGATGATGTTTATAGTATACTTGGGATAACGCATAGTTCCTTCTGCTTGGAATGAAGGATATAAATGCATGAGGAAAGAGATCAAGCTGATAAAGTAACTGGAACCTGATTATGAAGTGCCTTGCTAAAATTATCTTACTGGCAGTGGGGAGCTATTTGGAATGTTTAGTGAGTGTAGCATAGTAATAATAGCAATGCTTTAACTCTGTTCTTTACAGTGGGAAGATTTCAAAGAAAATAGCCACTCACTTCCTTATTCCTGATGTTTTTGAATTCAGCCTGTGGATGGTCTGTTCTCGAACTGCTTACCTTCCTCGCAGCAGTCTTTATCATGCCTTCCCTACAGCGGTGCTTCTCAAAAGAGCATCCAAAGGCTAACTGCGTCAGAAGTGACTGAGGAGATGCATTTGTTAAAATGCATCTTCTTAGGGCTCTACCGAATTAGAATCTTTGGGAGTTGGGGAAGGAATCTGCATTTTTAGCAAGTTCCCTGAGTGGTTTTTCTGTGCAGTGGTGTTCAAGAACCACTCACACCTTGAAGAGTGCTTAAATAGACCAGATAGGCACAGAGCAAGGGTAAGATCCTTCCTTCCACATTTTCTTCTTCATCATCTCCTCCATCTCCTTTCATTCTCCGTATTTTACTCCTCCTCCTCCATCTTCTCTCTCTCGCCTAATAAACACTCCATTCACTGAGCACTCATTGTGTGCAAAACACTGCTAAACGACTTTATGGACACTGGAGACTTAAAGACATACCTGCAGTGCTTAAAATATATGTCAGTTCAAAATACGCATTGGCAGAAAATCAGTGCTCTTTCAGAGTGAGTCTTTTGTGGGAAAAATGTTTAGTATTTGCTCTAAGTAAGGCTCGCTTTGATTTGCAAGCTTGGTAGTGCTTGAATCAGGAAGTTCTAAAGGTTTTTGGTTGTTGATAAAGGGACAGCAGCTGGTGAAATCAAATGGCAGGGATCAAGGTGAGAGTTACCTCTAGATCAACTCAAAACGTCAGTGAGAGGGTGCGGCCAGTTGGAAATGCTTGGATTGATTCTCTCTCCCCTTATCCACTGCTCTTGTTTGAGATATCATAAAGAGAAACTACATTTATTTAACATACCTAAGGCTCTATAGATATCATCTCATTTATTATTTATAGAAATCCAGTTACTAGAACAATACCTAGCACAAGCAGGCTTTGAGTGGATATTGTTGATTCATTCATTCAATAAAAGTTAGGCAGTGTTTCAGGCATGGGAGATGCAGCACTGAAAATAAAAAGAATCCCTGCCCTCATGTAACTTATATTCTAGGGTTGCATGTTATTTTATATCAACCTTATAAGGTTGATATAATGTAATTCCCATTTTACAGATGAGAAACTGGAGTTTGGACAAATTGACTTGCTAGAGGTGAAGTTTAGCTGTAGGAAATGGACTCCCATGTCTGTTAGGCTTCCAAACTCATGTATTTTTTATGGCATCATTACAGCTTTAGGCAGATTTTTTAATAAAAAGCTGTCTTTTTCCCTCTGGATATGTTAGTCACCCTCTGGAATTGAAGTGAATTTCCTAGAGAATAGCCTTTATGCAAGAAGATTTTAAGGAGAGCTGAGAAGACCCCAAACAGTCCACTGCCCCAGTCTCTTGCATCCTGTGCAGACATCAAATGGCTCCAGTTAAACCCCTGAAAACTGACCCTGGAACCGAAAACTTACACGATGTTTGGAAACATCCTGTCAAGTTTCTAAAGCACATTCCTGCTTCTGATATTTCAGCTCACTCCTTTTGGGAAGGGTGTTGTGCTCCCGCCGATAAAGCGGCCAGTCAACTGCTCTACGTTAATAGTCCTGCTCGTTGGTGAGGTCGTTGAAGGTTATTCCTTGTGCCTCTCACCCATGTGCGGTTTCCTGTTCCCTTCCCATCATACTGCATCTTTTCTCTGAGGGCCCGGGGTGCTGACATCCCCAGAGCCTGCCAGGCATGGCTGAAAAGGATCTAAACAAATGACTGCGTAAGAGATGTAAGACCTTCCTCTTCCAGGAAGAAGTGTTTGCATTTAGAAGAGGGAATTAGCTTAGCGCAAAGGAATGACACCTCGTCAGGAATGTCTTAGAGAGGGTACTGTCTCTGAGGCTCACTCAAATGCCCTTTCCATTATGCAGATTTCCCTCTCCTCCCAAGCAGAATTAATGACTTTTTCCTTTAAAAAATAAAATTTTGATAATACTTGTTTTATTTTGCTTATCAAAATCTAACCTGTTTAGTAATTAGCTGTGATTGTGGCCTTGTTATAAGACAGGCCTAGACTTGCATTTTGAACACATTTGTGTGCCTGCAGTGTCTAGAACAGTTTGCACTCTGCAGGAGCTCCATCATGGTTTGGTACGTTGAATGGAATTGGAGGAGTTATTCTGGGATGGGGCAAAACAAAAGAGTACAAGGTGTACTTTCACTTTGAGTCCATTCAGAATAATTTGCCAGAGACGTAAATAGGTGTAGGGAGTTGACATGGGCATTCCAAGTCATTCTCTAAATGGATCAACTAAATACCATTTGTTTAGTCCCAGTTATGCACTTAAACACTACACATTTGGGTACCATCTGTCACTTAGTAACTGCACGGCCACGTTGGACAAGTTACTTTCTCAGAGACTTAGTTTCTTCACCTGTAAAATGATATGTTTATTGTGAGAATTCAATGAGATGATACATGAAAAGCATTGAGCACTCTGGCCATAGTAACTCCTCACTAAATGTTCTTTGTTATTATTTTTATTCTCACAACACTTTGAGATTCATGATACCTCCATTTTACAGATAAAATAGTAACAGCTATCATTTATTGGGTGCAGTCTTTCATTCAATTTTTACAGCAAGCTTGTGGGGAGGTACCATTATCATCCCCACTTTTCCAAAGAGGAACTGGGCTGTATTTGGGGTCACCCAGCTGGATAAGTCGTGGAGCTGGGATTCTAACTTAGCTCTGACGAATTCCTGAGGCCTCATTCTTTTGATTATGACAAGCTGCCTGTAAGGAGTGATTGCCACTTCAAAATTGCACTCAGCCTTCTTAAAATACTTCTGTTCTTCAAATGAAATACCTCATGTCAGTTCTAAATCTGTAATACTTGGGGAATTAGAGCCTTATCCCACGTAAAGCTGCAGTATGCTTTCTGCACTGCTAAAACCTCAGACTCCAGGGTTTTCACCCCTGAGGCATCTGCATTTCCCTAGTGGGCAGCTGATCTTTACACCATCTATGAGGTGTTTTGAGAGCCCTCTAGATGAAGGATGCTTGTACAGGCATACCTTCAAGATATTGTGTGTTTGGTTCCAGACCACCACAATAAAGCGAATATCATAATAAAATAAGCCACACAAAATTTTTGGTTTCCCAGTGCGTATAAAAGTTATGTTTATACCATACTGTAGTCTAGTAAGTGTGCACTAGCATTATGTCTAAAAAACAATGTACATACCTTAATTAACAAATACTTCATTGCTGAAAAATGCTAAGCATCATCTGAGCCTTCAGCAAATCATAGTCTTTTTGCTGGTGGAGAGTTTTGCCTCAATGTTGATGGCTGCTCACTGATCAGGGTGATAGTTGCTGAAGGCTGGGATGGCTGGGCCAAGTTCTTAAAATAAGACAGCAATAAAGTTTGCTTCATTGATTGACTCTTCCTTTCACAAATGATTTCTCAGTAGTATGCGATGCTGTTTGATAGCATTATACCTACAGTAGAAATTCTTTCAAAATTGGAGTCAATCCTCTCAAACCCTGCTGTTGCTTTATCAACTAAGTTTATGTAACATTCTAAATCCTTTGTTGTCATTTCAATAGTCTTCACAGCATCTTCACCAAGAGCAGATTCCGTTTCAAGAAACTACTTTCTTTGCTCATCTATAAGAAGCAACTCCTCATCTGTTAAAGTTTTATCATGAGGTTGCAGCAATTCAGTCACATATTCAGGTTCCACTTCTAATTCTAGTTCCCTTGCTATTTCCACCACATCTGCAGTTACTTCCTCCACTGAAGTCTTGAACCCCTCAAAGTCATCCATGAGGGTTGGAATCAACTTCTTCCAAACTCCAGTTGATGTTTCTCATGGATCACAAATCTTAATGGCATCTAGAATGGTGAATCTTTTCCCAAAAGCTTTCAATTTACTTTGCCCAGATCCATCCAAAAAATCACTATCTATGGCAGCTATAGCCTTATGAAATGTATTTCTTAAATAATAAGACTTGAAAGTCAAAATTACTCCTTGATACATGGTTGCTGAATGGGTATTGTGTTAGCAGGCACAAAAACAACGTTAATCTCATTGTACATCTCCATCAGTGTTCTTGGGTGAACAGGTGCATTGTCAATGAGCAGCAATATTTTGAAAGGAATCTTTTTCTGAGCAACAGGTCTCAACAATAGGCTTAAAATATTCAGTAAACCATGTTTTAAATAGATATGCCATCATCCAGGCTTTGTTGTTCCATTTATAGAGCAGAGGCAGAGTAGACTTAGCATAATTCTTAAGGGACCTAGGATTTTCAGAATAATAAAGGAGCATTGGCTTCAACTTCAAGTCACCAGCTGCATTAGCCCCTAACAAGAGAGTCAGCCTGTCAGTTGAAGCTTTGAAGCCAGACCTTGACTTCTCTCTAGCTATGAAAGTCCTAGATGGCATCTTCTTTCAATATCAGGCTCTTTTGTCTATATTGAACATCTGTTGTTTAATGTAACCGCTTTCATTAATTATCTTAGCTAGATCTTCTGGATAACTTGCTGCAGATTCTATTAGTACTTGCTGCTTCACCTTGCACTTTTATGTTATAGAGTTGGCTTCTTTCCTTAAACCTCATGAACCAACCTCTGCTAGCTTCTAACATTTCTTCTGCAGCTTCCTCACCTCTCTCAGCCTTCAGAGAATTGAAGACTTAAGGCCTTCCTCTGGATTAGGCTTTGGTTTAAGACAATGCTGTGGCTTGTTTGATCTTCTATCCAGACCACTAAAACTTTCTCCATATCAGCAGTAAGACTGTTTCAGTTTCTTATCATTCATGTGTTCACTGGAGCAGCACTTTTAATTTCCTTCAAGAACTTTTCCTTTGCATTCACAACTTAGCTAATCGTTTGGCAAGGAGGCCTAGCTTTCAACCTATCTGTCTTTTGACATGCCTTCCTCACTAAGCTTAATCGTTTCTAGCTTTTGATTTAAAGTGAGAGACATGTGACTCTTCCTTTCACTTGAACACTTAGAGGCCATTGTAGGGTTGTTAACTGGCCTAATTTCAATGTTGTTGTGTCTCAGGGAATAGGAAGGCCCAAGGAGAGGGAGAGAGATGGGGGAATGGCCAGTTGGTGGATCAGTCAGAAGACACACAACATTTATGAATTAAGTTTGCCATCTTGTATGGGTGTGGTTCGTGGCACCCCAAAGCAATTAAAATAGCAACATCAAAGATCACTGATCACATATCACAGTAACTAATATAATAATAATGAAAAAGTTTGAAATATTGTGAGAATTACCAAAATGTGACACAGAGACATGAAGTGAGCAAACACTGTTGGAAAAATGACTCCAATAAACTTGCAAGACACAGGGTTGCCACAACATTCAATTTGTAAAAAAATGCAATATCTGTGAAGTGCAATAAAGCAAAGCCCAATAAAATGAGGTATGCCTGTAAATGTAAGCAGTATTTCTGCACAAGACATATTCGTTGCCACTACTGAGTGTATTTGTTCATTATACTTCCCCCAAATAATTAGAAAGCATGAGTAGCAAGCATTCTAGAATGTATACATTTCAAACCCTGGGCTGGCATTTTACAAGCTTTCAGTAATTAACATGTGAATTTTAAATATTGTTCCCTGACAGAGGTAACTGATGGCAGAATAAAAATTGTTGACTATACATCAACATTCAAATGGGAATGGATAAGGCCAAAGCCAAATCTTCTGCTTGGAAACTGGATCCTTGCCAGCTCTTGAGTTCTGAGATCTGAGACCTGGGGAAAAAATAGTCCAGTTATAAAATATGATTTCTTTTTGCTTTCACTTTGTTTCTTCAAATGTAACATTCCCATGTAGTCCTTAGTTATGTTTGATCACATCAAAGCTAACTTAGATACATCATCTGAAACACTGAAAACATTTTGCTGAATAACCTAGAGAGGTCATTTACACTTTAGTGTGAATAAAATCTAGATCTATTAGAGGTGATTTCCAAGCTCTTTTCCTCCCCAAGATCCATATCAGTCCTTAACAAAATTTTCACAAATCTGTGGCAAAATAAAAAAAATGAAGGTCAGTGTAGCTTATTTTCCATGAAGCTAAATTAATTGCATTGTAGTTGCTGATTCTCCATTTTGAGATTCGATCTTTGCAAAATTTTCTGTGTTGAAATGTCCTTTTTTTTTAATGAAATGGTGGTAATAGTAGACTGAAGTTTTCACTTGTTAATGTTTTTGGCAATATCCAAAGTTGCTAGCTCTATTTCTGTTTGCTAATTTTTTGTTTGTTTTTAAATTTACTAGCCTGTGTAATATAAATCTGGGAGCCACGGGTGTGGTAGAAAGAGTACAGGCTTTGAAATCAGAAGCCCCTGAATTCCCTTCCTTGCTGGATCTGCTACAAGTCTGATGAGCTGGAACCCTATTGGTCTTCTTAGAATCACAGTTTCTCTATTTGTAATGTAAAGGCAATAGGGTTGTTGAGAGACTCAAATGCCATCACATATGCAAAACATCTAGCTCACAATCCTACTTAATAAACAATAATCTTTCCTCTTTATTTGTTTCCTTCTAGAAGCAGAATTCACGAGGGGAAGAAAAAGAGTATGACCACTGGTTGGGATTTGTGAGAAGAGGAGGTAAGGGAGACAAGTCACAAAATAGCAAGCAGAGGTCCCAAAGTCAGGTCATGTTTGAGATGAGCTTTTCTTTCTATACCTACAATGTTTTCTGATATTACGGAAAGTCTTAGAGAGCGAGGATATGTCTTGTTGCCTTGATTCCCCAGCAGCTGGCACAGGGCAGTCTCAGAGAAGATCTGCTACAAGTGGTGACCTGGGAAGTGGACTCTGATTTCACTATTTGCATGTAGGAGTTTAAACTGTTTTTAAATTGTTTTCCAGTTTAATGCCTGTAGGGGAAGTGAAGGAAGAAGGGCCAGGCAGAGGGCTCTGCTGATACTACAGGAAGTTTTGGAGCTGGGATAACCCTGCAGAGTTGTCCTGAATTGGGGCAGGGGATCCAGGCCTTTATACTCCCTTTATTGATCAATCATAGGTTGTGGGTTGGTACAGGGAAGAGGGCATGACTTGGGAGAGTGGCTGTCTTCAACTGAGGGCAATCTCAGGAGGGGTTCTAGCTGAGAGTTCTCAGTTGCTGCTATGAGTTGAATTTTGTCCTGCCAAAAATTGTTGAAGTCCTACACCCTGATACCTGTGAACATGAACTTATTTGGAAATAGAGTCTTTGCAGATGATCAAGATGATCAAGCTAAGATGAGGTCATTAGAGTGGGTCCTAATCCAATATGACTGTGTCCTTATAAAAAGGGGGAAATTTGGACACAGAAATAGACACGTGTAGAGGGAAGACAATGTGAAGACACAGGGAGAACGTCCTCTAAAAGCCAAGGAATGCTTGAGCTTCCAAAAGCTAGGAAAGAGGCATAGACCAGTTCCCCCTCACAGCCCTCAGACCGAATCAAACAGGCCAATACCTTGATTTTGGACTTCTGGCCTGAAGAAATTTGAGCCAATGAATTTCTGTTATTTAAGCCACCCAGTCTGTGGTACTTTGTTATGGAAATCCTGGGAAATTAACACAGTTGCCAACACTCTGAGCGGCTGTGTGATGCATACCTGGGTCCCGAAGTAGGGGCAGCGAGTGGCGCAACACAGTGTTACTGGAGGATCTCCATGATGCTTGTGGGATGAAAGAGCCTTCATGTTCCAGTTTTAAACAATGCTGGGTCGTGTGTCTCCCCAAAAGAATTCTACTAATTAGACAATGGACTCATTCTTCCATCTAATGATGTCCACACCCCCACTGCAATGAAACACCCAGTCGTGTAAGGCTGCCTTGAGGCTAATTGTGTTCAGAAACTGACAAAGGGAGAGGTTTCTGCACATATTCACATCTGCACATACTTAATCTGAGGTGCCCTAGAAACCAGGTATATTTATGGACTCGGGTCTCAAGGTAGGCTAGGACTGTTCTGGAGCTTATTACAGCTCTTGCATTGTCAGCTTAAGCAGCTTGTTCAGGGAAATGAGATTTTTCAGGGAAATGATAAAACACATCAGCAGTCCTGGCTATGGAGAAGAAAGGAGGTATCAAAGAGTGAGAATAAGGAATCTTTGTGTCACAATATTGCTTAGAGTAAACACTAATGAGCACTGCTCTCAGAATAGAAAAGAAATGGGGACGGAGTCACATAATTTTAGATTGATGTTTGCTGGTGCTATATGTTTCTCTATTATCTTTGGATTTTGTCCAGCCTTTCAAAGTCAGGGGATGTGTCTTATTCAACTCTGTAGTCTCAGCATCAAGCAGAATGGACAATGTTGGGCAGCGAATATGTGTTTAGAGCTGGGGGGTATATGAAATCATCCTGTAGAATTCCTCTCCCTTTTTCCTGCAAATTGTAGGTGTTAACGATATTCTTCTTCCATCAATAGAACCGTGGGAGAGGAGGAATCTATTATCTCATGCCAACAACTAAATTGTCATCAGAGTTTGAATAGCAAAATCTTTATTTTTGGGTCAGAGACAGGAAGAAAACAACTTGCTTTCTACTGAACTCCAGGTAAGTACTCAGGGCTTGAGGCTGAAAAGGTACTTGTTGAATGGATTTTGAAGGCATGATTAAAGCCCTTCAATATTTGCAAGTTTTCATCTTTGGATTGAACATGATAAGTTTATGCCCATTAAGGAAACCACATGGCTTAATGCAGAAAGGCCCAAGCTTCCATCCCTTGTTAGCAAATCATACTGCACAGCACTGAGGATTCATGACAAGCACATAGTAGGTGTTCAGTAAATACTTTGGATTGAAATTGCATGCTGCATGATAGACAAAACAGGTTCCAAAACAGGACTATGCCAGGTCTCCACTGAAACTTCTTTCAGGAGAGGCCAGCCATCTCGTAGATGGTATTCTTCTCAGACCCCCTTCCATCCCTTTTCACTGTTGATCTGTGAGCTCCCTGCTCACTTCCCTGGGCTACAGCTCCTCCAGGGAGGAGATGCAATGGTGGACTCAGGGCAGCTCCATCAGCTGGGTTCAGTGTTGGTGATGACTGTGAGGGTCCTCAGTAGCAAAGGCTACAAGTGTCCACGGTGGTGATGAGGCTTGTGAGAGTCCTCCTGCTGTCCTTTTCCCTGTGAGGTGAAATCTCTTGAGGAGATCCCTCTTGGTGCTGAGCTGCTCTGGACTGGGGACTGGGGGCTGGGGTAACACAGGTGAAATGTTTCCTCAGCTTTTCAATGTGGCCCTCCTCGGCTTTTGAGCTCAGCAGGATTTCTGCTGCTGCTTCGTTATAGTCCAGAGCTTTTCCAGAGCTATTTTCATTGGTTTGTAGTTATTTATGTATTATTTCATTGTTTTCATGAGAGAGACAAGCATTGGGACCCAATAGTCCACCATCTTGCTGACGTCTGCCCTAGATCTTTTTAAGATTGACACTACTGTATATGGGAAGCATTCACCTCAGGAAAATCCCACCGATTTGGGGGAAAACTGAGTAACACATGAATCCTACATCCTAGCAACTTCCATCAACACTCCAGAGTTGAAAGCCATTCCAGCCTACAGAGAATGAACTCTAGCTCCTAATTTGATTCTGAAACTTGGAGATTGGTTTGTATTGTATGGACTTTTCCAGATTGTTAGCCCTGCCAAATCACCCTGAGGGCAGACTCCCACCTATTGTCAAATAAATCCTTTATAATTTATTGTGAGGTTCTGGAAAGCAGAGACTATACATCACTTGGACAACTGGCACAGCATATGGCACCTCTTCATCATGTGCTCAACAAATGTTCGCTTAATGATGTAATGACCAATGAGGATTGGATTCTGCTATTAGCTTTGAAATTGAGGCAACTTTCAAAATCACTGTGAGCTCAACTTTCTCTCTACTTACCATATCTGCGGACTGTGGTGAAGATCAAATGAGAGTGGATATCAAAGCCACAAACATATGCCTGGTACGCAGTAGGCATTACAGATATCTTTATTTCTCTCTTCCTCCCTCTATCCCTCTTCTTCTCAATCCCTCCTTCCTCCTGTAGATTTACCTATCATTGCAACCTCAATGCAATGCAAAGGACCTGCGTTCTTTTCTTCTTTGTTATTCCCCTCTCAAACAATTCCTTCTTTCTCAAACTTTTCTCCTTTAGCTTTTTTCTTTATCATCTCCTTTATCCTGTTTCTATTTTTCTCTTGTATTCAACGTTCAACCCAACCACACTTTTCTCCTCTGCCTTTCTTAAAGTTTAACATGAACCCCTAGTTCCTCCAGCTTACCAAAAAAGAGATAGTGGAGACTGCTCTTTACTCAGATCTAAGTGCTACTTCTCCAACTGTCTGCAGGAAAAAAGATTCCTCACCGAGCTTGTCTTCTGCTCCCTACTGAGACAAAACAGCTTCCTCAGCCCATGTGACCCAAATGCTGAAATATTAATAGGAAAAGACAGTAAGACAAGGGCCACGGCAGTTTGGGTGCGAGACCAGCAGGTCTTCTGGAGCTCTCTTCTGTGTGGAGCCCGCGGGAGGGCTGACATTCAGCCTGCCTCCACATGGACCTGCAGATGGCTGCTAAGCCTATTTCAGTGAGCATGCAAGGAAGGCGGTGGGAGAGACTGGCAGAACAGAGCCACAGTTCCTATCCACGGCATCAAGATGCCAAGTTCCAAGACAATTAAAAATGGATAACTTGAGGGAAGGCACCCAGGGAGACAGTTTGAGCCTTATTAAAATGCATTGCAAACTTTTTTTGGAAAAAGAAGGAAAAATTATTCTGATTTGTTTTTAAGTTTAAAAAAAGAAATATCTCTCAAGATTGGCCTCTTCTAAATAGGATGGGTAGGGGCGGGGCTATGTAAAAATAAATCCAATCAGATTTCCCACAGTATTTTCCTTAAAAAAGACGCCAATAAATCTGTAATACTGCCAAGCTCCAAAAGAACAGATTGAAATAACCAAGATTATAAATTCAATTTTTTTTCCGTTGAAATGGCATTTCATTTCCTTCCTTAGAATACCCTTGGGTGGGGGATCACTGTCTTCAGATGCTTTCTGGTTTTCTTTTTTTTTTTTTGAATGATGGGTTCTAGTTGAGACAGGTGACAATACTTAGGTAGATTTGATTAGAAATCACTTTGGGGTTTCCCAGTAAAACCCCAAAATGAGGACAGTGTCCCTATGTGAAGATGACAAAATTATAAGCTAAAGGTAGTTTGTTGTTTTCTGATAATGCATTCAGGGCCAGGGAAAGCCCATCTACTCAGCTTCATTCATATGTTATAAATAAGCCTTGCCTTTATAAAAGTAGGCTATTTTTTTATTGTTGGACCTTTCTTCACCATTATAAAGTTTACTAGCTCATCTTTATAGTATAGTGTTTAAGAGCTTAAGCTCAGGACTTGGGTTTAATGTTGGGTCCTGTCTCATGCATGATTTATTGGTTGAGTGACTTTGGGCAAATAACCTCATTGTTTTGAGCCTCAGTGTATTCAGCCATAGGATGGGTATGCTAATACCTGCACCTTAAGGTCTTGTGAGAATAACATGGGATTCAGCATGTAAAGCGCTGAGCACACTGTGTCTGACGTGCATGCAAGGAGTCAATATGATGTTAACTAGTATTATTTCTGCTGCCTGAAGAGTTTGTATTACACCAACATAGTAACTTCTGATATTTTCATTGCACTTTGCAAATTTCAAAGTATTTCCACTTACATTATGTCATGCATCCTGTGAGGTAGGTAGGGCAAGAATAATCTAATCCCACTTGACATGTTATATTTGACACTTAAACAAACTCATTCAGTTAGAAAGTATTAGGTCAGGGCTTAAAGCATGGTGGTTTTTTAGTCCATTACTAACTCTATGAAGTATTAATAATATGCTTAAAATTTAGTGAGTCCTTACAATGTACCAGGCATTGTTCTAAGTGATTTATATGAATGATCTCATTTAATCCTCATGACATTAGGAGATATGTACTATTATTCCTTCATTTTACAGAAGAGCAAACTGATGTTTAAACCTGTGAAGTACTTTACTCAAAGGCACACAGCTCTCATATGGGAGCTAGGATTAGGCTCAGTTTCACATAACCCCAGCATCTGGCCTCTTAGCATAGTAGCTAGTTTTTGGGTAAAATCACTCAGGCCTACCTTACGAATGTCTGAATTTTCATCTGTGTAATTTTAAGTAAAATCACTGAATTTTTCTGCATTCTTGGTTCCTCTTAGTACCTATAAATTGGGAATAATAACTCAAGCCCAATTCCCCGAGTTATGAAGCTAAAAGAAGACATTTGAATGTCTTTTGGAAAAATAACATGCAGGTACTAATTATTAGTAATATGGTAATAAAGCAGTTATGTAGATGTGTGTAGCTAAAATAATCACCAATGGTCTGGGTATAATTTTGTTTTTTTACTTTTTAAAATGCTGTGTTGGCAATATGTAGACATAGATATGAAAAGAGCTCACTAGGAGCATGTCAGCCTGATCATCACAGTTATAACAACTGTAATTTCTTTAAGAAATGGCTAAATTAGCAACATTTCCATAGCTCAGATAAGTTGACTGCCTAAACCCAAATTGTCTACAGCCAGGTTTGTGTTGGTGATGATGCTTCCAGCTTATTACTTCTGGACCAGCAGCTGATGAATTGCGGACATCACTCTATCAGATTAAAAGTAATTCTAAATTCATGGAAGACGTTTTAATATTTGTGCAGAAAACCCACATGGACTCTGAAACTGAAATTGATTTTGGCTGTTCATTCCTCAACTCGAAGTTCACTTAATGCAATTGTTTGAGGAACGGTGTCTAAGTAAACATCTGTGTGGACAGACCTGGGAGCCCCTTCACCAGTGTTGCTTACCTTAGTATTAAAAAAAAAAAAATCCAACAGTGGTGAATTGAAAGACAAGACAATAAGACACTGTCCTGTCTTCTCCACGCTGTTTTTCAGACTCACAGCATGTCATGTCCTCCTAAATATGATAACATTGGTAAAACATTGGATAGTGAGGTGTTCCATTGTTATAGGAACTCCTCACTCCTCTTCCTTGGTCTGTATTCCCCTTAGAGCCTAGCACAGAACATTCCACATAGGAGGGGCTTAAGAATGTGATGTTAGCTCCCCACTACCTGAGTGTAGAGGAGTGGAGTGGCCAAAGCCCTGCGCCTGGGCACCATGCTGGGGCTCCTGACTCTAGCAGGTACTAACACTGCAGACCTGAGCAAGTACCTGCATCTTCCTGACCTGCACAGTTTTGCATTGAGGACAATGAAGATGATATAGGTAAAAGTGCATAATCTGTAGAAAAATAACATAATCATTAATTTTCTGTGTGTTTGCTACCACTTACTCTCTTCTCTCACAGTATGAAGTTCTAAATCAAAGGCCTTCAGGGAAAGGGTCGTGGAAGATAACACATTTCTTAAACGTGAGGTGTTTTACACTCATTATTCTGTTTTATCCTCACACAGTTCCATGAGGTGGGTACTGTTATCTTCACCTTCTGGATAAGATGAGCCCATGGAGAAATTAAGTCATGTATCCAAAGTGTCCCCTCTAGTAGGTGAAAGATTCAGAATTTGAACCCTTTGTTTTTTATTGAACAAAATACTGGATTTGGAGTCAGGTGACTTTTGTCCAAATAACAGCAATAGAGCTAATATTAACTGAGCCTTCACCACATACCAGACCTGTGTTAAGCAATTCCAAACGCTAATTTGATATGTCTGCAATAAGATTATCCCCGTTTCACAGACGAGTAAACTGTGAGGTTACTTAGATTGCTGTAGGGCAACAAGTAAGCGGCAGAGTCTGGATTTGACCCCAGGCAATCCGGTTCCAGAATCTTTCCTCTCTGTTCTGTACAATATTATCTGGGGCCAAGTTCACCTCTGCCGCTCTCAAGCATGATATTTCTCTGCTCTGGGCCTCAGCTTGTTAATTGGTAAAATGAGCAAGTCGTTTAGATAAACCATAAAATCCCTTCCATGAAGTCTATCCAATAGAGCGAATCAATGTTGTCATAATAAAAATCACGTAAGGGCATGGCCTGCTGGTCAGACCCACACTCACCGCTGAATTGTGAAGTGGGGCTGCTCTGTGAGTAAAAAGGACTGTGTGCCTTTTCCTCTTTCCATTAGCTGTTGACACGGAGCTGAGGTCTATTGGATTCCAGAAAAATATGTTATCTATACAGCAGGATGTCTCTGTCCTCTGAGGTGATTCCTCTATGTTCTCTTTGTAATTTTCTTCCCAAATTTGGACTTTTTCTCACTGCAGTCAGAGTCAAAATATATGTGACAAAGGGATGGGTTGTCACAGGGGTTGTGACAGTCCCCAGGAATGGCCTCATTTTAGATTTGGCACAAATGAAATCTCTTCAGGTACTTGGGTCTCCGTTTCTCCATTAGACGACTAGCCTGCAAAATTTTAGTCTGAGACTTCTAAGCTATATGGCAGAATATCAGGTACTGTCTTTATTCTCTGGTGGTTTTATTTCAATCTCCTCTTACAGAAATTCAATCAACACACTTTCAAAACAGTAGAAGGAAAGCCCAGCCATGGAGTATGTGGGGAGAGAGAGGAGTTCCCAGTGAGGATTTCTTATTCTCTAAGAAGGATCTCTTTGCTCTCACTCAATTCTCTTTATAGCACAGACCCTTTCGAGAATATGAAGAAACCTATGGACTGTTTTCCCAGCAAATACCACACTCCCAGCCACACAGAGTTTTGCAAATAATTTCAGGGGTTCATAAGCACCCCTAAATCTGTTCATGGTCAATGACTCCAGCTGAATACCCTCTTCTCTAGGGCTTTGATTTTTTTTTTCTCTCTCAGCCTCTCTTTCTTCTCAATTCATTTTCCTAATTGTTTTCTCTGCACTGAAGTACAGTAATAGCATCTCAGATGCGGAAGGGACCTCAGAGGCTACTGGACCTACTCCTCGTCAGGTCCAAGTGACCAGCCAATGTAGACTGCACCTCTCTATTGATAAGAAATTCACCCTACACCAGTGACTGCTCATTTAATTTTTTTTTTTTGTGAGAAAGATCAGCCCTGAGCCAACATCTGCTATCCTCCTTTTTTTTTTTTTTTTTTTTTGCTGAGGAAGACTGTCCCTGGGCCAACATCCATACCCATCCTCCTCCACTCTGCACAGGGTGCTGCCACAGCATGGCCCGACAAGTGGTTTGTCAGTGCGCGCCCGGGACCCGAACCAGCGAACCCCGGGCCACCACAGCGGAGCGCGTACACCCAACCGCCTGAGTCACCGGGCTGGCCCCTGCTCATTTAATTTTTAAAAACTAATTAATTAACAACTAAATAATTCTATTAAAAGCTTTTAAATTTTGTTGAGTAGAATCCTGCTCTCCCTCATGGTGGATGCTATTGGGCTCAGCCCAGATCCCCTTTACCTGCTGGTGCACCCAGCCCCCTTCTGTTGTGAGGGTTGGCTGATTACAATTTACACTTGTTCTCTCCCTAGAGAATTAAATGTTGGCTAAATGTAAGCTGCAATTGCTACACGCCCCCCTCCTCACCTACTGCAGACTTCAGGGAGTGACAGCCTGGCACAGGTGTTTAAGAGGCCAGCCCACTTGCCTCGTGGTACAACTGACTCGGTGGTGCAGTTTGTGTTCCAGAGTGTGCCTGTGACTTCAGACCTAAGCCCGTCTTCAGCTGAGGTCACATTCTTGCTTAGTGTTCTTCCTATCTCTTACCTTCTTCCCTGGCTCTCCTTTTCTTGAGAGCCCTTCTATTTCTCTTCTTGGGATCTGCCCCTAGACCTAAGGGGGTTTGTAGTGCACACGGTCCTGGGATGGGATTCTGGAGTTGGATCACTCACTGGAGAGATGGCAATGAGGATCCCGTCACTAGTGGTAGGTGGGGTCTTGATAGTCTCTGGCACACAGTAGCAGTGCTATCGCTAAGACGTTCGCCTGAGGTGAGCTGGGATGGGATACATGTGGGAGGGATGCACTAGCTGGTGCAATGTCTCGGGCATTTGAGATGTGTAGGGAAATAGGAACTCCAAGGAGTATGGAATTAGGTAGCTGTTCTAAGCACCACCGATTCATTCAAGAGAGAAAAATGACAGTCTGAGATCTAGCTATCAACAATTTAAAGCAAAATAGGAGGTGGAGAACTTCCTTGGATGTTTTTAAAAAAAGCCCTCATCTCCCGCAGCAAGAGGGGAAGCACATCTGAGGGTCAGGAGCAGGACTTACTCAGAAGAGGGCAGAACTTCAGAGATGCCTGAAATCTCAGCCTAGGCAAACGTTCTCTGCCCAAATCAAGGCCCTCATAGGGAGTGAGTGAGACACAGAGATTTGAGATGGGGAGAACTGGTAGTTGCACTTGAGAACCTTGAATCCCCAAATTCCCTGGAACCCTCTGGTCCAGTGGAAGCAGCTTCCTTCTCTTTGTTTGGGATTGAGTACTGCTGCCCTGCCCCCTTGCCTGAAGACTGTGAGAGACTTCAAATGAGGCAGGAGCTTTACAAGACACCTCAGGAATCACCTTACTTTCTCTGGTCCCCATATGCATAATTAAAGTCAAATTGCACTATAACCTAACCATCCTACTAAGATAGGACAGGGACTATATGCCAAAGTAACTACAGGACCAGGCGAACATGTCCTGGCAGGAACTGGAGAGTGTACCTGTGAGTGGATCCTAATGATGCTAGCTTAAGGAGAGTAGAATATAAAGCTAGAAAAGTGGTCAGTCTCCTGTGACACAGGATTTAGCACCTGGGCAAGGACCTGAGTGTTAGGATGGCTCTTGAAAACTTGGAAATAAGCAGTGGCCCACATTAAACAAAATAGAGACGTCAGAACTGCTGTGGAAAACTGTGGAGGGAGGAATAAAAATGCTTGGACAGGTGGATATGCTAGAATGGGACAACCACAGAAGACTGGAAAAACTACCAGCTGACCAAATTCCTCACAAAAGCCCAAAGGACACTATTTATCAGGTGATAAGGAATGTGCTGGTGACGGGGGCACCGGAATCACTGATAATCTCCTATTGGCTGTTTTCTGTACACTGGGACTGGCAGTAGACAATCCTGTTAGAGAAGTGGGCTCCCTACTAGCAATAGAAATGATAAGATCATGGTATTACAGGGGACAAGTGCAGCATGTAACAATCAGAAGTGATGTAGTTGTAATTACCGTCGTGGGCAGCAAGTTGGAAAGGCTGCCAGGGAAACTGATTCAGAGGCATATGTGGAGATGTTTATAGAACATGGTGTTCCTAAAGGCATGCTAGAAGGGCAACCAACAAATGTACTACTTAATATATGTAATTAAGTGATCACATATGGGTGAACAAAAGGCTGAGGTCAGCTGCCCCAGTGGAAAGTCAAAATATTGTTCCCAATTTCTATGCCTGATATAGTTCTCAGACTCAGAGGCCATCAATTGAAGGACAGGCGGGTCCCCATGATGAAGGATTCTGAAACATCATGGCAAGTACATACAGTAATAACTCCTACAGTCCTTCCCCAAAGGCTATTTACTTGAGTATGTATATGTTGGGGAAGGGGTCGACTAGATCTTTTGAGAGCCTTTGGATAGAGAATCTGAGTTGACATTGACATCTGCTGCCAAGGCCTGTCTGGCAGAATCGGGATGTAGCGGGTTTTGGATAACAAATATGTCCACTAGGACCACAGACCTATTAGGTCATTTCCTTGGTTCCCAAATGTGTGATTGGAATACTTGGCAATTGACAGAACCCTTGCATTTGTTCCTAGTTCTGTACAGTAAGAATTACTGTAAGACAGGCCAAGTTGAAGCTCCCCAAACTGCCCCCTCAAGTAAATAAAAATAAGAACACGTTCTGGAATATCAGCCAGTAATGCCACCTTCAGGATTGGTGGTCCCTATCATATCCCTATTTACTGCATCAGTCTGGGCCCTGCAAAATCTAAATGGATCATGGTGGGTAACAGTGGACTGCTCAAATGTAACCACATATTAGTACCAATTACAGCTGCGTACTGATGTGGTAGCTTTACTAGAGCAGATTAACACAGACTTAGGTACATGGTATAAAGCTACTAATCTGGCAGATACATTGTTTTCCATACTCATCAAGAAGGATAATTAAGACAGTTCACATTCAAAAGAGACAAGTAACAATACACATTCATGGTCTAGTGCCAGCTCTGTGAATTCTCATGTTCTCTATCATAATATATTCCATAATATAAAAGGACCAGGACTGTCTGGACAGTTCAGAACATCACAATAGTCTACAAAATTGATGATGTCATGTTAATTTGACCTGATAAACATTAAGTGGCAAGTACTTTGGATGACTTGGAAAGACATATGTACTACAGAAGTTGGGTGATAAATCTGAGAAAGATTCAAGGCCTGCCACATTGGAGATTTTAGGGACCCAGTGGTCTGGGGTATGCCAGGTCATCTCTTGCAAAGTAAAGGACAAATTATTTCACCTTGCTCCTTCTACCACTAAGAAAGAAGTACAGCATTTGATAGCACTCTTTGGATTTAGGATTCAGTATATTCCACACATGGGAATACTGTTACAACCCACTTATCAGGTGTTGCAGAAGAAGGCTTCTAGCTTTGGTTGGGGGTACAGTTGAGGAAAAACATGTGGGATCTCTGTCAAGATCCAATAGGATAGTCATAGAGCAGAATATTGTGGTTCTGGAACAAGGCCTTGCCATCTACAGCAGAGCGCTATACACCATTATAAAATCTATCCTGACGTGCTTTTGGATCCTGATTGAAATTGATCCTCTGGCTGTGGGTTATCTAGTGATTATGTGGCCAAAACTATAGATCAAGTGATGTATCCTGTCAAACCTACTGAGGAATAAGGATGAGAAATCCTGGTAGCAATTCATCATTAAATAGAAGTTGTACATCTAGGATCACACTTGAGAAGGCCCAGGGCAATCATTATAGGCATACCTTGAAGATACTGTGGGTGCGGTTCCAGAATACTGCAATAAAGCGAGTCACACAAATTTTCTGTTTTCCTAGTGCATATAGAAGTTATGTTTACACTATACTGTAGTCTATTAAGTGTCCAATAGCATTATATCTAAAAAATCAATGTACATACCTTAATTAAAAAATACTTTATGGCTAAAAAATGTTAGCCATCATTTGAGCCTTTAATGAGTTGTAATCTTTTTGCTGGTGGAGGGTCTTGTAACACAATATCTTTGAATTGTATCTTTGAACTGTAAAGCGAAGCACAATGAAACAAAGTATGCCTGTAAACTACAGAACAGGAGGTCCAGACCCAAATGTCACGTCTTGTACTGTTGCCTTTTCCTCAATTCACATCTAGGCCCTCATGGTAGGGGTTCCACAGAGCTGACAAAGGAAGAAAAAGCCTGCGTTTGGTTCACAAATGGGCTGACTTTGTATGTGGGTACAAGCCATACATACACTGCTGCTGCACTCCAGCCCCACTCAGGAGTGCTCCTAAAAGACAGTGGTGTGTGGAAATCTTTCCAATTTACTATATTTGAGTAAAATGAGAGAGAGGGAAAAGGAGAGGGAGAGAGAGACAGAAAAAAATACCTGAAAGCCCTAAAATGTTACTAAAAAGTTAGACAAACCCCTTAGTTGCTTCATATTACCTATACAAGTAACAATAGTACCATTGTTCCACAGGGAAAATGGGCAAAGCTTTGGGCATTGAACCTGGTCATCCATTTTGTGTGGAGAGAGAAGTGATTTGGAGCAAGACTATGCATAGACTCACGGGCAGTAGTGAATGCTTAGTTAGTTGGTCAGTTCCAATTAACTTTGGGAGGAGCAAAATTGAACACCTGGGGACAAGGAGTCCTAGGAAAGAGCCATGTGGACAGTCCCATGGAAGTGGGAAAAATGTGTCAGGATTTTGTATCACATGTCATTCCCTATCAGAGAATATCCATGGTAGAAGAGAATTAAACATCTAAGTGGACAAGCTAACACAGTCAGTGGATTTAAACCAGCTTCTCTCATCAACTACCCCAGTAAGCAGATTAGTCATGGTGGCAGAGATGGAGGCTATGCATGAGCTCACCAAGGCTGATCTAGCTACTAGGGCTGCTGAATATCCAACCTGCCAGCAACAGAGACCCTGATACCCTGTCATCCTTAAAGAGACCAACAAGCGGCAATTGACTGATTAGACCTCTTCCATCTTGGAAAGGCCAGTAATTCATGTTTACTGGGATGGACATATAATCTAGGATTGAATTTGCCTTCGCCTGCCTGCAGTGCCTTGACCAGCACCACTGTCCAAGACCTCACAGAGTATCTGATCTGCCAACAGGGAATCCCATATAACATCACTTGGATTCACTTGACAGCAAACCAGATGGAGTTGTGAGCACATGGCTATGACATCCACTGGTCCTGCCTCATACCGTACCATCTAGAAGCTTACAACTTAGTAGAATAATGACAATAAGCTCTTACTGCTATAGCTGAAGCACGTACTTTGAGAAAACACCATGCAAAGATGGAGTGTTATCAGTATACACCTTAAATCATTAAGCATTCTATGATATTATGTTCCCAACAGGTAGAATACATGGGTCTGAGAACCAAGGAGTGGAAGTAGAAATGGCGCCATTCATTTTGACTCCCTGTAACTCACTTATGTAATTTTTTCAAACTTTTCCTGCAAATTTAGGCTTTGTGGGTTTAGAGGTCTCAGGTCTTGGAGGGAGATGCTTCCACCAGGAGACACAGTAGAGTACTCCTTATCTAAAGCTATGGCTGCCGTATGTTACTTTAGGATTCTTAAGCTAGCTGACCATGAGCCAAAGAAAGGAGTTACTATAGTGGTGGAGGTATTTAACCCTGATCATCATGAGGTGGTAGCATTGCTAATACACAATGAAGGCAATGAGGAATACGTTTAACATAGAGATAATCCACTTAGGTGTCTCTTATTATTTTCATGCCCATTAGTAATTTCAAATTGACAAACAGAGCACCTGTGGCCTAATGAGAGCTTAGTAACTAGGCTTTCATATGCCCTGGAGATAAGACTTGTGTCAACCCATCAGACAAGCCATGTAGATTAGTAGAAGTGCTCACTCAAGGCAGGGAAATCTAATACGGGCATTAGAAGCTAGGGATGATGAGTATCGGTTATGCCTCAGCAACAGCAGCAGCAGGGGATGTAGTTCATCCCAATTAACCATACTCCTGCAGGTTCTCCAAGAAATTGGGACCGACGAGAATTCTGAGATGCTACATTCGGAAGGAGTGAACTTCATGTAAGAAACAAATGGATCTAAGTGGTACAGTGAGTAGACTGTAGTGGATGCTGTTGGTGCCTTGCCCAGATATTTTTAATCAACCAGTGAACCCATAACCCACCCGCTGAGAGTGTTGGCTGGGAATATTTCACAGCTGTTCCCTTTCTTGGAGAATTGCCTTAGATTAAAAAGGAGCACCTCACCTTGAAGGCTATCCCTCCTCCCCTCTTTTGGGGCACCGTCATATAAAAGGCCAGTCCACTTACCTCAAGGTGGGACTCATTTTGTGGTGCAATTTGTTCTCCAGAGCTTTCCTGTGACATCGGAATGAAACTAGTCTCTGGCTGAGACCATTTGAAAATTTCCCCCTTGCCTTATCCCGCTTCACTCACTCCCTTCTCCTGAGAATGCTCCCTGAGTAAATGACTTAAATAAAATTTAGGGAACTCTACCTAACACAACCTATAGCTTTCACTGCTTGGTTGTCTTGTAGCCATGGTTCTTTGTACACCACAATGGCTAAAGATAAGGGAAAAGAATAAACCATGATATGTAGCGATAAATTGACTAAGTTCTGTCTTTTCACTTCTACACTTGACACCCACCTTTAAACTCATTTCCTCACAATCCTGGTTTGATTCCAGGATGCTTTAAGGAAGGCTAGTTAAGAAGTTGCTAAAGCACGTCATCACATTTCATATTTTGAGGGCTTCCTACTTACCACTAGGCATTGTTCTGCTCTGACTGCTTCAAATCTCTGTATCCCAGTCTTATTGTCCACACACGAGTTCTTGCTTTGCTATCCTGCCTAGTATTTGAGTTCTTTCAAGACTGAGATTTGTCACAGTTTAGATGAGCCCTGCTAGGATCTCTAGTCCTGGCCCTGAATTCTGTTGCTGCAGTTGGTGTCTTGCTTCATGCTGCTAGACCTCACTAGTGCTAACTGCTTGCTTGTCTATGTGGATCTCCCATTTCACCTCCTCTGGGACCGGCCCTTGTTCCTCTGCCTGGACCCTCCTCTCACTACACCATACTTTTCTGGATCCTATGTCCTAGCTGTCTACTCTGACTTCCTCCAGGCACCTTCTCCAAGGGATGGCCCATCCCCACTGGCTCTGCTTAGATTTCAGAAACCCTTTACTTCCTCCCAGCTTTTCCACTCAGCTTCTGTGTGACCTTGTGGAAGTTACTTATCATCTCTGTTCCCAATTACTTCATCTAGTAAATGGGGCTAATAATTCGTTATGAGGATTAAACAAGAAAATACTCATAAAGCACTTAGAAAAGTGTCTGATAAATAGTATCATTCAATAATGTGAGCTATTCTGTGAGTGAGTTATTACAATTTGCCATGCAGATCTGTCAGGAAAACAGAAGCCACTTTAGGAATTTAAGGCAAGAAGGAATTTAACACAGAGAGAGGCTTACACAACTTGGAAGGACCTGGGGCAAGAAGATTAGGAAGGCTGCTGCTGGATTTCAGAGCACACTGATGTTCAGGAATAACAGGGAAGCCAAAGCCACTGCCTGTGGTCTCAGCTGCCAGCATCATGGCAGTGGGTGATTATCAGGTGTTTGCAGAGAGCTTCTGGAAAAATGCTCTACCTGTCAATGCCCACATGCCTGCAAATAGCTGAAAATAATGGCTTCCTTTTTCTTTTATGTTTTAAAAATCTTGTGCAAAAACTTCATTGGTTAAGTATAAATCTTGGAGGAAGAGGAGTATTGAAAATACAAGTTCTAGGCTTTCAGTCCTTGCAGTAGAGGGGAGAGCTTAGACAGGCAGGGATGGTGCTGAGTATCAATAGATAATATGTGCCACTGTTACTATTGTGGCTTTTATTATGATTGTGGTTCCAGCTCTCTTTTGTTAGGAATCATGTAAAGGGAAATCTACTGAGAAAGAAGTGGGGGACGTGATAATTGGAGCTGGGCACCACAGCCTTCCTGGAGAATTTTGAGTTGGATGATCTGCAAGGAGGAGTGGATGAGCTCCAAAATAGAATCCAAGTGATTGACCTTAAGAAAGACATCCCAAAAGTTTGGTCACGGACATTATTGGGCCATTTATTGCTAAGCCTCTCAAAGCAGCTAAAAAAAGTCAGAAACAGAGATGTACCTGGTGGAGGGGACATTATCTTGTATGCTTTTACTGCTGACACTGCATCCCATTTTATCTCATCACACTTGGCTCTAGCAGTGATGCTTCTCTCTGTCACATTCAGGCATGACCTCTCAGTCCTGGCATTGCCTACGTAGAGATCTAGGTACAAGGTATTATCAATTACAACACTGTTGCTGGAAACCGGGTATAGGAAGGGCCACTTGCAAGGAGCTCCTGTATTTCCAGTGGTTTGCACTGTGCCTGTCATGTAGAAAGTACAACAATACGGTTTGTGAAATTAATGAAAGAATATTTAATCCAGCTACTACACTTCAATGACAAAGGCCCACGCTTTGTAGAGGCAGCTCATTCCCCTGAGGATTCTGGTTACTCAGAGGAAAATTCCAAATTGCAATGCAAGATTTTGTGGACTGTGACCATGAAGTTAGGAAACATTGAGTGGGGAACTCCATGGATCCACCTGGGCAGCTCTCAGGCATTTATTTTACTTGAAAAAACACAGTGAATTCGATCTCTGCACACATGCTGAGCAAATAAATGACTTGAGGGGGCTGTGTAGGCTCTAGGGAAGGAAGAAAATGCCCTTGGGTATGCTGCAAGGCTATGCTAAGTGCTCTTCATGATACTCCAAGAGAGTGGGAGCTACCCAAAGGATCCATGGACTCCTTCTATGCTTGACAGAGGATAAGGAAACAAATCCCTTTTATATATTCCAGGGTCACAGAATTTCAGAGTCAGAAGGAATCTTGGAGACTATCTGGCCATACTCTTATCTGGTGCCTGAATTCCCTTCTTATAATTTTCAAAAAGTTATTGTCCAGCTGCTATTCGAATCCTTCTATGGAAAGGGAGCTCATTGCCTTCCTACTCATTTTATTTCATTTTTTTATTTATTAGGATCTGACATTTCCCCCAATAGTCACCAGTGTTTCAATTTATTACTCCATGGAACCCCTAACTTCCTCACCTTTATTTCTCTCCCTTCTTATATCTTAGCTGGAGAAGACCTGTTGTCCAGTCCACTTTAATCCTCCCTTTGCAGGGGGCCATGCAATTAACAAGTGATAAAATCAAGAGAGGATACCAGGTTTGTCTGACACCCAAGCCTGGCTTTTAACCCTTATATTACATGTTGGGCAAACAGGCACATATGTGTGCTCACACAAACGCAGTTGCACATCTTTGCATCAAAGTCAGTGCTTTTGGTTAAATTTTGGTCCCTAGAAGCATTTTTCACATGAACCTTATGGAGCAGAGGTAGTTCTTTAAAGAACTCTCAGACTCCAGGATGTCTGATCTCATGGCACTTCTCCTTCCTTGTAGACTCATTAACCAGACCCTCTGAGCCAGGAGGGGCCTTGGTGAGTATTAAATAAAACTCTCTCATTTTATTAAAGGGGAATGTAAGGACCACAGTGTGACATGTGGTTCCAAGATCTCTTCAACTAAGTAGCTGAAGAGTCAGTCCTCTACCTCAGGGTTCCAAAACCTTGCTTGTGTGAGCAGCAATGCCTGACATGAGTCAGAGTGTGTGGGCAAATCACACATATTGAAAGACTGATCGATAATATATTTTTGAAAAAGTCTATAGTTTGGCTAACAGTCTTTGGAAACCTAGACTGATATAATACTGTAATATCTTGTTCTTTTGATTCAATAACTCACATTATTCACAACTAGCTCTGCGGACACAAATTAATGCCAAAGAAGAGAGCAGAGGAGGACTAGATGGAAACATCCCTGGTACTAACTGAAGTCAACACGGACTCAGGGTTAGAGCCATGCTTCCTTTCTAACAAGAGACCAGACCCCACATGACCTCAAGAAGTCAGTAGGTCACAGTGATAAGAGCCATGCAGATCTGGATTCAAATCCCACTTCTAGAACTTTCTAGCTGTATGCTCTTGGGTGAGTTTCCTAATCTTGGTGGGCCTTACTTTCCTTAGTTGTCAATGGCATTTTATAAGGAGGACAAGAAGCATATACATAAAAGTACTTTGCCTGGTAACTGGGACATTGTAAATGCTCAATAGGTATCATACCCTATTATTATTACTGCAGCTTATTTTAACCCTTGTTCTTTTTCCAAGAAGTAGGTAGTCAATTGATTTCTGTCGAGTGAATGTGTAAAATTCATAGAATATTGTTGTTACAATAAGGGAAAAAAGATGATAGCATTCCTTCTCAACTCTGACACTCAGAGGAAGTGGCACTTCTAGGATCAGGGGTAGTGAAGAAAGATCTAGACCAGGGTTTGGCAAACTACAGCCCACTGGCCAAATCCAGCCCACTGCCTGTTTTTGTAAATAAAGTTTTATTGGGACACAGGCACTCTTATTTGTTTACATATTGTCTTTGGCTGCTGCAGTGACAGTGGAGTAGTTGCCGCGGAGACCATATGGACCTCAAAGCTAAAGTATTTGTTATCTGGCTCTTGACAGAAAAAGTTTTCTGGTCCCTGATCTAAACAGGTAAGTGTCAGTTGGATGCATGATGGAGATCACAGAACGCCCATATCTGTGAGCGAAGGTACGTGAAGGACAAAAAAGAAACAGGGCAATTGGGCTGCGTGGTTTTGTGGAGAGATTGTGAACTTAAAGTCGGGAGTCTTGGGGGACAGTCTCAACCACTAGCAGTGAGCGGAATGCCCATCATTCCTCTGGGCCTGCTTCTTTGTCTGCAAAATAAAGGAGTCGGATTAAATCAGCCCTATGGTCATTTTATTGCTAACATTCTATGATTCTTTGGAAACTAAGGCTAAGGAAGAGAGGTGGCAAGATTTGGGCTGACATTTCCTTTATAAATTTAAACTGCATTATCTCTTTAGGATGTAGGAAAAGCTAGGAAGGGAACCTGGAATGATACAGGGATGGACTTGAATTCAGAAGGAACTACAAAATATACTTACTTCCCAAAGAACTGGAAGTGAAGTATAAACGTTATTAAGACTTTCCAAATTCTAAGGGGAATAAAGAAGCTGCATTTTATAAAGCTATTCTTGGCTTTTGTCAACTACAGTAACTACGTGGTTTAGATGTAAGAGCCAAGCACTGAAAGCATTAGAGGGAATTCCTTTCCACAGAGCATTGCTAGCGTGAGATTATGGCAACAGAACACTCAGGTTGAAAAGTTTAAAGAGCCTTTAAGAAAGTTGCTTGGTAGAAATAGATTTTAGTGTTTAAAAAATTTATACATATGTATATATGTATCTTTAGGTATATCTAAATATATCGTGACCTGGTCCCTAGCCTGACACTTAGTGGTAGTTGAATAAATACTTTTGAATGAATGAACAAAATCCATTGGAGCCTCTACGTTACACTACTTACTCCTTCAATTCAACAAATGTTTATTCCACGGCTATTATTTGGATTATTGGGCCCTTTTCAGGGATTACCACCTTACACAGAGTAATGAGTTCCTTTTAGCACTCCAGATGTTGTTAATAATGTTCCTTAGATGACATCTGAGGAGGGAATCCCAGAATCATAGTTTTAGAGCTGACGGGCAGCACAAACCCCTTTGCTCTTAGATGTATTCTTCCTCAGTCTCTTTCCCAAGGTCCCAGGGCTAGTTAAAGGCAGTTAGCACTAAAACTTATTCTTTAAATTCTTAGTTCAATGCTTTTTCCTATGCAATACCTCAACTTACATTTTAGAGTTTTACAATGAAATTCTAACATAGAGCATCCTTGAACATGGTAAGGAATTTGGGGGCTCTGGTTAATGGCAATACACTTCATTCATTCATTCATTCACTTATTCAAAAGTATTTATTAAACAACTATATCTGTTGCAGTGTGCTATGCTCTCTCATGGATGAAAAGGAATGAGACACATTCCCCTCCTTTAACTCAGGAGTCTCCTGCAGGAAGTTTTCTCCAAACTTCCTCTGTGGCCCCCTGGCTCACCTCCAGTACTGCACCATATTATATTGGAATGTTCTGATAACAACATATCTCTTCCACTAGTCTGTAAGATGCTTGAGGGCAGAGACCATGTGTTACTAATCATTGGGCATATCCTGTCCTCTCTCCCCCAAAAGATATTTGAACTGTGTTAACCTAATTTCCTGATATATTTGAAGGAGAATGTGAATAATATATAGCTTGCTAGTTTAACACATATGATGTTTAGACTGAACGTTTGTGCCCCGTTCCCCCTACCCCCCTCAATTCATATGTTGAAGCCCTAACTTCCAATATGATGGTATTTGGAGATGGGGCCTTTAGGAGGTAATTAGGGTTAGATGAGGTCATAAAGATGGGGCCCTGGTCTGATGGGATTAGTGCCCTTATAAGAAGAGACACCAGAGAGCTTGCCCTCTCTCTCTCACACCTGACACTGATGAAAGGCCATGTGAAAATACAGCAAGAATGTGGCCATATGCTAGCCAGGTAGAGAGTCTTCACCTGGATCTGACCATATTGGCACCCTGATTCAGACTTCTAGCCTCTAGAACTGTGAGAAAATAAATTTCTGTTGTTTAAGCCACCCAATCTATGGTATTTTGTTTTGGCAGTTTGAGTTGACTAATACAATATACTACACAATTTTTTTTTTACATTATAGCTATATTGAAAATCACAAAGTCTTTCACAAATTCCAACATTCAAAATTTTGTCATCTTTCTGGATTTTTGTGAACTTTCCTAATGAACCAAAGAATCTCTAGTTCGTTAAGACTGACAGTTAATAAAATGCTAGCTAAATGGAGAGACTCTCCTTGGGTAAGGATAATGACTACATTAGTTTCTTGTGGCTGATGTAACAAAGTACTATAAACTAGGTGGTTTAAAATAACATAAATTTATTCTCTCACAATTCTAGAGGCCAGAAGTCTGAAATCAAGGTGTTATGTGGACGATACTCCCTCCAAAGCCTCAATGGGATGGTTCTTCTTTGCCTCTTTCAGTTTATGGCATCCTCAGGGACTTCATAATTCCAATCCCTGCCTCCAGCTTCACATGGTCACCCTCCGCCTGCATGTCTCTGTGTCATCTTCCTTCTATGCATGTCTGTCCTAGTATTTTTTCTCTTTTTATAAGGACTCCAGTTATATTGGATTAGGGCCCACCCTAATGACCTAATATTAACTTGTTTACATCTGCAAAGACTCTATTTTCAAATTAGATCACATTCAGAGATATCAGGTTTAGGACTTCAACATATATTTTTGGGGGTACATAATTCAAGCCATAACAATGATCTAGACCAAAATTCTTTTTTTTCTCTTTATTACAGTAATAGCATCAACTTTTACCATTTGAGACCACACATTCCATGCCAATCATGGTGCTAGACATTTAATTACTTCATTTTATCTTCTCAATAAGCTTGAGAGATGGGAATTGCTTGCATTGTTAACAGCTTTGAAGTTGAAACTCAAGGATGTTGACTACCTCACACCAGGTCCTATACTAAATGGTGGAGCCAGGATTTAACTCAGATCTCACTGATTTGTCAGTCTATATTCTTGGCTAGAAGGCAAGCATTTCTTTTTTTTATACCCAAGAGCCCATTAGCCATCTTGGGATTCCCTGTGTCTTAAAACTTTTGAAACTCGTTTTCTAATGTCTGCATTGGCATTATCCTATCATATATTCAGCCACAAGCTAACTGAGGCCGGACACATAGGTCTATATATGCTGTTGCCTGCTTAGGTTCTCTAAGACTCTATTTCACCCCTTCTTTAGGTCAGCTTAACTGACAGTGTCCCTCCTCATCTTTCCTCTTGTCCTGGTAATCCGTATCATCCCTGAAGCCATTTCTAAATGGTAGGTCAGGTCCCAAAGAGAAACTCAGTAAATTCTTGTATAGGCTCTGTTATTCCAACCTTAGCCTGAAGTCAGTTTCTGTATTGAGAGAGCCCAACCCTCATACTGCTGTGTTCAGTCACTACATCTTCAAAACTGACCTCAGACAAGAGGTCAGTCTATTCGCCCTGGATTTGAAACTCCACCATTCACTCTGCTGACTTCTTCATCATCTTTCCCTGCCCCTGAGCCCCAGCCAGAGGCATATCTATGTACTAGCCCCACTTAGCTCTGCATGGATTTTCCTAAGGCTCTTGGAAAAGTCGTCAAATTATTTGCAATTGTATTTCTGCAGTTTGCAGTTGTTTGAAAAATTCCAGATTGATTTTTAGCCAAGCAATGCAGCCTCAATTCTAATAAGGCTCATGCACTGAAAAAGTACAGCGATGAACCATTGATTAAGTTGACACTGCAATCTATTTTCCCTGCCCCTGGTAGGCTGAACTGGCTGCTTACACTTGCATTTGTTAAATGTTCCAGGCTCTTGTCTTTGTGAATAATCTTATCTGAAACCAGAGACGGTCCTGGGCTTGGTTGCTCTGTCTGGGTATCTGTCAGTGCCTCTTTCCAGGAGTGTGAAAATGAAAGCTGAGGAAATTAAGGGAGGTGCACAGGGAATTCACCAATCTGAAAACCTAGCCTCCTGCTCTGCTACTGTGCACAGTCTCAGTTCTGGAGCTGAGAAGGAAGACTGTGGATGGAAAACGAACATGCCCACAGGGAAATAACACAGGAGGAATGTGCATTATTGGGTAAGTGTCAAGTTTAGGGCACGGATGGCCTTTCCACATTAGGCAAGTGTCCCTAGACAGTGGCAGTTCTTTTGCAAACATAAATCTTCAAGATATACAACAACCGATCCTCTTCCTCCATCCTAATTCACCCACTTTCCCAGCTTCTTTGAAATGATGCTCTTCATGTTGAATCGGTCTTGAAACTACCTGCTGTGTGATCTTGGGAAAGATCTTAACTCATCTTGGCTTCAACACCCTCATCTCTAAAATAGGTATATTACTGATACTGCTCTCATAGAGTATTGTCATGATCAAATAAGCTAATGGATATAGTGAGCCTAGCATGCAGTAAGCGTTCAATAAATTAATGATAACGAAGCAAGGTTTCAATATGGGATAGATAAAAGCATGCTGAAAATGAACGTAGGTCAATAAGGATTTTTTTTCATTACACTAGTATTTAAATGGGTGCGTAAAAAGAAATGGTATGGTTCATTCCCACGATGGGAATGGGTGGGAGGGAGCAGCCTGACAATCAGTGAGACGCCTTGATGGAGTAGACAGCCAGACTCACAATGTCACAGCAATGAGTCTCTACACCAGCCGTGGCAGGATAAAAAAAAATAAGTGAGGAAAAGGCATATTGCTCACAAGCTTCCCACCCCTGGCTGCTCTGCCTCAGCAAAGGCATCCTCCCCGCTTTCCTTCCTTCAAAGTGATTTCTAGTCTCATAACAGTTGTTCTAGTATGGTAAATATTAGGCCTTTTAAATCTAATGTAGATGAATTTTAACCATTCGCAGAGAGTAAATATATACATATATCCATACATATATACTATCTTCCATGAATATGTATGAAGAGTATACAAATGATTCACACACAATCCCTCACATCCTCAGAGAAGAATGGAGAGATGCACTGTTCTTTGACCTGACCCCTCAACCCCATCAGAATGCAAATCATCTAACCCTAGGCATGTAACTGCTCAAACAACACAGGTCCTGGGAGCTGATTCTCATGTGGAGCACAGTCATATTCCAGACACTTTCATTAGTCCACTCCTTCGCCAATAGTCCCCCAGACATTTCCTACCAGCTCTGTGCCTGCCTCCAGATCATTCTGAAAAATTGCGGCAGTCATGTTTGTGCATTTTAAAACATAGATGTATGCTGAGGGAAGCTTGAATCAGACTCTTGATAAAGTTGTTGCCTTAAAAGGTAGGGGCAGAAGGAGGTCTTTCAAACAGTGCTGTCCAAGAGCACTTTCTCTGAGGATGGAAATTTGTGCCACGCAGTATGGTAGCCACTAGTCACATGTGGCTATTGGGCATTTTAAATGTGGCAAGTGAGAGTGAAGTATTGAATTTTTAATTTAATGTTAACTAGTTTAAATTTAAATAGAGAGTTGTGACTAGAGGCTACTCTACTGGAAAGCACAGCTTTAGAAAATAGGCAGACACATCTCCTGTTTTTAAGGAGATAAATAGGAAGTAGATGGACAAGATAGGATGGGTTGGGGTGGGAGGAGCAGGGAGGAAGCTGACAACAGGTTAAATCCTATTTTCTCTTCTTACTAAAATACTCAATCTCTGAATACTCTAGATTTGGTAGCATGAGGAAAAATTAAAGATTTAAAGATTACTTATCAATTCCTCAGTCATTTACTGAGAGATTTTATGTGTCATTTTATATCCCCATTATGCAAGGAAGTGGGGATGAACAAATAAATAAAATTAAAAACACAACACAGCCTTTGCTCATAAAGTGTGTATATTCAGAACATCAGACAGGCACATATCAGAATAACCTAATATAGTGTATGGTAGAAAAAAGGCCAGGAAAAATAACCAAAGTGTTATTACATTTTTGAGACATATAGTTAATTCTAACTGGCGTTAACAATTCTAATTCATAATGGTCTTCAAGAAATGTAAAATATGACTCTATAGAGTTAACACACTTTTGTTAAATGATAATCAAACATTGACCATTGTTTCTATTTTCCAACTCTTCGGTCATTCCTCTGACAAGTGTCTATGTTCCCCTGACTCTCTGACCAAAGTTAGCTAGAATGGAAACCCCTTGTGTTGTGATGTTGACCTGGTCTTAGAAGCCTAGGATGTTTGGGAGTGAAATAAGTAACCCAGGAGTGGTTTCTCTGCATAGCCTCTAGACTGTCACCACAGTGCTCTTATTTATAGACCAAACAAATATTGTAGAGTGAATACACCTGTGTATTCAGCCTGCCCTCTTCAAGATAAATCAGAACTCTAAATATTTACAAATGTATTGCCCTTCACTGACTGCTTCCTAGTGACAACAGTCCTACCACTACCACAAGCCACATGAATATATCATTCTGCTTTTCTGGCCTATAGGTTTTTTCCAAGTCAAAGAGCCTTGTTCCCTCCCTCCCTTCCCTTCTTCCCTCCTATCTTTATTTCATACCATAGTAGTTATTAAGTGCTTGGCGTTCGCCATGCATGCTATACAGAGCTGGGATGCAAAAATAAACAAAATGAAGCCTCAATTTCTCCATTTGCAGAGTGGGCTGTGTAGCTTAGTGGTTAGGATTATAGGCTTTGGGATAGGTGTGATCCTATCCCTTAACTACTTGTGTGATCCTAAGAAATCTAGCCACCCTTTTATGCTTTAGTTTCTTCTCCCATAAAATGAGGGTAGGAAAGTGAGTACTTTGAAGGGTTACCGTGATCATTAAGTAGATAACGCATGTAAAGCACTCAGCACTTAATCATGGTAAGTGCCAAGGAAATATTAGTCTATATTATTGTGGTTATTACTATGATCAACTTCCCAGGGCTTTTTTGGGGGGTGTTATGTTGAACTAGATAACGTTTGTGAAAGCTTACCTGTGCTCTGCACTTCTCTTTCAAGTCACCCTATTTTTCATATTTCTGTTACGGCACTTAGGAAGTTGTTTGCCTGCTACTGTTTATATTTTCCATTTCTCAAACAGGCAACATGCTACTTGAAGGCAGGCACCTTAAATCATTCATCTTTGTTTAACAACACGATGTCTGGCCTTTGGTCAGTGCTCAAGAAGTATTTATTGAATTTTTCCTTGCTAGTTTCAAGAAGCTTACAGTGAATTAGGAGAGACAGAAGGTTACACCAATTTTAGTGACACCAGGCATGCAGAGCACACCCTTCTCTGTTCTGGGAAGTGAGATGCCCAGAGGAGGCATGAATTCCTCTTTGATCCTCCAGGGAAGATACGCTCCCATCCAGTGCTGCTGGTGCCTATGTGTGTAAGATGGAACAATTCAGAAGTTCAGCATACAGGTTCAGTTTCTCCTTCCAAGCTCACCAATCAAGTGAGTTATCCCACTTGCCTGGGGTGGAGTGAAAGAAGTTGGGCAGAGAGGCCAGGATTGACATGTTAATGGAGCCACTTTGACATGGAAAGAAACATCAGGATTGGGGAAGACCAATTACTTTCAACAGGAATGATTAGAATATCCATTTTATGGTAATAAATCTTAAAGAGTTGAAGACCTTGCCCAAGCTGATAAGTGGCAGATCTAGAATCTTAGGACTGAGAGAATCCAGATCTGAACTACTGCAGGGAGGGACTCTACTATATTCATCTTTGCATCAGTAACTCCTTCATTCATAGGCTAAATATTTATTGAAGTGTCTACTGTGTGCCAGGCACTTTCATAACATACAGGAAAACTTGCAGAACAAGGATCTGGGGTTCTGTCCAGATGGAATAGCCCTATTCTTCCCAGGTCCTCCCTCTTACAACTAAAACACCCTGGTCATAACACAACAAACAAGGCCAAGTAGACTCTGACAGATGGAGATGAAGGTGGGCTGCCTAGGGACACTGGGACTTGATTAACAGCATAGTGATAAGTTCCTGGGTTTCCTTATTGCCTCCAATATATCCCCAACAAGGTGCTGCAGAAGCCTCCATTCCAGAACCACCAACAGGCACAGACAAAAATCTCCAAGAAAAGCCTGTTCCCCTTAACCAAATGTCTAGGAAAAGCATGGCCTAACAACAGAAAACGTTTGTGGCAATATCCATCTCACTCCAGTCAAACACCAGCAGAAAAACCATACCATCCCTTCCCCACAGTTTCAGCTGGCCAGTGAGGAGCTGATGTTTCATTCCACTCCCTAGCCCCTGCCCTGTGGAAGCAGATATTGTGCACCAATTCCCCACTGGCTGATGTCGGTTTGGCTGAGCAGGAACCTACTTTTCCATTCCCTGCTTGACAGAAGCAGGTGGCAACACTCTAGCTCCCCCACCAGATGGTAGTGGCAAACTGAGTGGGCAGCTGGTTTTTCACCCCATACCCAGCAGAACCAAGCAGTACTCTGATTCTCCCACCAGGTTAGTGTCATTAGTGTCCACCAGCGAGCTGAGCCTCCACCCCTGCCTGGCATCGATGAGACTGAGTATGGTGGTGCAAGTTGGGGGCAGTAAGCACTTCATTCTCCCCTGTGTCCAACTTCATGTCGGATCCACTGGGGAGCTGAGCCTCCACTCCCATTCTGCAGCAACAACGTATTATGAGTCATCCCTCTGCTTATCTTGTACTTGGTGGCAGCAGGGTCTAGAGTTGGGAGCTAATCTTTATCCTTATTTGGAGACAATGAGGCAGTGTGACCATTGATGCCTCATTTTTAAAGGAAAGGAGCCAGCAGAGCAAAGTTGGAAGATGAACATCTGTCCCACTGATCTGTAACAGGGCAGTGTGTGTCAGTGCCCCTCTTTCCCTGGTTGGTGTTCTTGGGACTCATTTGGCCCTCATGCTACACCTCAGTAGAGGGATGAACTACTAAAAAAAAAAAAAGAAAAAAAAAAATTAAATAGGATCCAGAGTTTCATAATATAATATCTAACATGTCCTGGTTACAAAGAAAAATCACTTATACCAAGAACCAGAAAAATCATAACATGAATGAGAAAAGACAATCAACAGAAACCAACATTGAGATGACTCAAATGTCAAAATTATTTGACAAGGATTTTAAAGCAGCTATCATAAAACAGAAGATCAATAAGGAAACATTGGCCTTAAACGGCACACTAGAACAGATGGACCTAGTAGATATATACAGAGAATTCCATCCAAAAACCGAAGAATACACGTTCTTTTCAAATGCACATGGAACATTCTCCAGGATTGATCACATATTAGGCCACAAAACAAGTCTCCATAAATTTAAGAAGATTGAAATAATACCAAGCATCTTTTCTGACCACAACGGTATGAAACTAGAAATCAACTATAGGAAGAAAATCAGAAAAGCCACAAATACATGGAGATTAAACAAAATGCTACTGAACAACGACTGGGTTAACGAAGAAATCAAAGAAGAAATCAAAAAATACCTAGAGACACATGAAAATGAAAATACTACATGCCAGAATTTATGGGATACAGCAAAAGCGGTTCTAAGAGGGAAGTATATAGCGATACAGGCCTATCTCAACAAACAAGAAAAATCTCTAATAAACAATCTAACAATGCACCTAAAGGAACTGGAAAAAGAAGAACAAACAAAGCCCCAAATCAGTAGAAGAAGGGAAATAATAAAAATCAGAGCAGAAATAAATGAAATAGAGACCAAAAAAACAATAGAAAAAATTAATAAAACCAAGAGCTGGTTCTTTGAAAAGATCAACAAAATTGACAAACCTTTAGCTAGACTCACCAAGAAAAAAAGAGAGAAGGCACAAATAAGTAAAATCAGAAATGGAAGAGGAGAGGTTACAACAGACACCTCAGAAATACAAAAGATTATAAGAGAATAGTATGAAAAGCTATATGCCAACCAATTCGACAATCTGGAAGAAATGGATAAATTCTTAGAATCATACAACCTTCCAAAACTGGATCAAGAAGAAGTAGAGAATTTGAATAGACCAATCACCAGTAAGGAGATCGAAACAGTAATCAAAAACCTCCCCAAAAATAAAAGTCCAGGACCAGATGGCTTCCCTGGTGAATTCTACCAAACATTCAAAGAAGACTTAATACCTATCCTTCTCAAACTCTTCCAAAAAATTGAGGAGGGGGGGAAGCTCCCTAACTCATTCTACGAAGCTGACATTACCCTGATACCAAAACCAGACAAGGACAACACAAAAAAAGAAAATTACAGGCCAATATCACTGATGAACATCGATGCGAAAATCCTCAATAAAATACTAGCAAATCGCATACAACAATACGTTAAAAAGATTACACACCATGATCAAGTGGGATTTATTCCAGGTATGCAGGGATGGTTTAACATTCGCAAATCAATCAACGTAATACACCACATTAATAAAATGAAGAAAAAAAATCACATGATCATCTCAATAGATGCAGAGAAAGCATTTGACAAGATACAGCATCCATTTATGATAAAAACTCTGAATAAAATGGGTATAGAAGGAAAGTACCTCAACATAATAAAGACCGTATATGAGAAACCCACAGCTAATATCATCCTCAATGGTGAAAAACTGAAAGCCATCCCTCTAAGAACAGGAACCAGACAAGGATGCCCACTCTCACCACTCCTATTTAACATAGTATTGGAAGTCCTAGCCAGAGCAATCAGGCAAGAGAAAGAAATAAAAGGGATCCAAATTGGAAAGGAAGAAGTGAAACTGTCACTATTTGCAGATGACATGATTTTGTATATAGAAAACCCTAAAGAATCCACCAGAAAACTTTTAGAAGTAATAAACGAATATGGTAAAGTTGCAGGATACAAAATCAACATACAAAAATCAGTTGCATTTCTGTACACTAACAACGAAGTAGCAGAAAGAGAAATTAAGAATACCATCCCATTTACAATTGCAACAAAAAGAATAAAATACCTAGGAATAAACTTAACCAAAGAGGTGAAAGATCTGTACACCGAAAACTATAAAACATTTCTGAAAGAAATTGAAGAAGACACAAAGAAATGGAAAGATATTCCGTGCTCTTGGATTGGAAGAATTAACATAGTTAAGATGTCCATACTTCCTAAAGCCATCTATAGATTCAAAGCAATCCCTATCAAAGTGCCAACAACATTTTTCACAGAAATAGAACAAAGAATCCTAAAATTTATATAGAACAACAAAAGACCCCGAATAGCTAAAGGAATCCTGAGAAAAAAGAACAAAGCTGGAGGTATCACACTCCCTGATTTCGAAATATACTACAAAGCTATAGTAACCAAAACAGCATGGTACTGGCACAAAAACAGACACACAGATCAATGGAATAGAATCGAAAGCCCGGAAATAAACCCACACATCTATGGACAGCTAATCTTTGACAAAGGAGCCAAGAACATACAATGGAGAAAAGAAAGTCTCTTCAACAAATGGTGCTGGGAAAACTGGATAGCCACATGCAAAAAAATGAAAGTAGACCCTTACCTTACACCATGCACAAAAATTAACTCTAAATGGATTAAAGACTTGAATGTAAGACCTGAAACTGTGAAACTTCTAGAAGAAAACATAGGCAGTACGCTCTTCCACATCGGTCTTAGCAACATCTTTTCAAACACCACATCTGACCGGGCAAGAGAAACAATAGAAAAAATAGACAAATGGGACTACATCAAATTAAAAAGCTTCTGCACAGCAAAGGAAACCATCAACAAAACGAAAAGACAACCTAACAATTGGGAGAAGATATTTGCAAACCATACATCTGATAAGGGCTTAATCTCCAAAATATATAAAGAACTCATGCATCTCAACAACAAAAAAACTACCAACCCAATTAAAAAATGGGCAAGAGACCTGAACAGACATTTCTCCAAAGAAGATATACAGATGGCTAACAGACACATGAAAAGATGTTCAAAATCACTATCAGGGAAATGCAAATCAAAACTACAATGAGATATCACCTCACGCCTGTCAGAATGGCTATAATTAACAAGACAGAAAACAATATGTGTTGGAGAGGATGTGGAGAGAAGGGAACTCTCATACCCTGCTGGTGGGAGTGCAAACTGGTGCAGCCACTATGGAAAACAGTATGGAGATTCCTCAAAAAATCAAGGATAGAACTACCATATGATCCAGCTATTCCACTGTTGGGTATCTATCCAAAGAACTTGAAAACACCAATTTGCAAAGGTACATGCACCCCTGTGTTCATTGCAGCATTATTCACAATAGCCAAGACTTGGAAGCAACCTAAGTGCCCATCAAGGGACGAATGGATAAAGAAGATGTGGTATATATACACAATGGAATACTACTCAGCCATAAGAAATGATGAAATCCAGGCATTTGTGACAACATGGATGGACATTGAGGGTATAATGCAAAGTGAAATAAGTCAGAGGGAGAAGGTCAAATACCGTATGATTTCCTTCATTAAGTAGTAGATAATAACAACAATAAACAAACACATAGGGACAGAGATTGGATTGGTGGTTACCAGAGGGGAAGAGGGGAGGGAGGAGGGTGAAAGGGATAATTCGGTACATGTGTGTGGTGATGGGTTGTAATTAGTATTTTGCTGGTGAACATGATGTAGTCCATGCAGAAATAGAAGTACAATGATGTACACCTGAAAAAAATAAAAATAAATAAATGAAAAAATAAATTCATTTAAGACACTAAAGCAGCTATCATAAAAATGCTTCAACATGATCTTGAAACAGAATTAAAAAATAGAAAATCTCAGTGAAGAAATTAAAGTTATAGATAAGAACCAAGTGAAGTTAGAGAATTGAAATATACAATAACTGAAATAAAAACAAATTACTGCATAGGCTCAAAAAATAGAATAGAGATGACAGAGGATAGAATCAGTGAACTTGAAGGAAGATCAATAGAATTTACCTAGTCTGAATATAAGAGAGAAAATAGACAACAAAAAATGAATGGTCTCAGGGACTGTTGGGACAATAACAAAACTACTAAAATTCATATCATTGGAGTTCCAGAAGGGGAGGAAAGAGAGGTATTAAAGAAGTATTTAAATAAATAATGATTGAAAACGTCCCAAGTTTGGGAAAAGACAGAAACCTACAGATTCAAGGTGAGCAAACTCCAAATAGGAAAAACCCCAAAGAAACCTACGGAATGGCACCTCATAATTAAACTTCTGAAACAAGAAAAAGAAAAAGAATTGAAAATAGCCAGAGAGAAATGATGCACTACTTATAGGGGAACATCAATTAGAATGACAGTAGGCTTCTCGTCTGGAACCATGGAGGCCAGAAGGAAGTGGTGCAACAGTCTTCAAGTACTGAAAGAAAAGAACTGTCAAACATGAGCTCTATATTCAGTGAAAATATCCTTCAGGAATGAAGGTGAAAGAAAGGCATTTTCAGATGAAGGAAAAGAAAGAGATTTGTTGCTAGAAAATCTGTCTTTGAAGAATGGTTAAAGGAAGTTCTCTAAACAGAAGGAACATGATAGCAGAAGAAAGCTTAGAACTTCAGAAAGAAAAACAGAACATTGAATGGGTAAAAAGAGACAAAAATATAACAAACTATCCTACCTCTCATGAGAATTTCTTAAATAATATTTGATGATTGAAGCAAAAATTATAAACATCTATTATGCTTCTTATGTATGTAGAGGAAACACTAAAGACAATTATATTTAAAAGTGGGAAATGTAAAGAGACCTATATGGAAATAGATTTTTTACACTGAATGTGAAGTGATAGAATGTTGATACCAGTAGATCATGATAAATTACGTATGTATATTGTAGTACCAAGAACAACCACTACAAAAACTATCTGAAATGATACACTCAAAAACACTAAAAATAAATCAAGGTGGAATCCTAAAAATATATTTGAATAACCATAGGAAGATAGAAAAGGGAAACAAAAATGAGGAACAGAGGAAACAAAGAGAAAATAAACACACAAATAAATGGCAGACTTAAACCCTACCATAATAATAATGACCATAAATGGTCTAAAATTAATTAAAAGACAAAAATTGCCAGAACGGATAAAAAACATAATCCAATGATATGCTGTCTATAAGAAACTCACTTCAAATACAGTAATATAGGTAGATGGAAAGTGAAAGAATGGAAAAAATTCTAGAATGGAAAAATTCTAAGAATGGTAAAACTATGCAAACAGTGATTAAAAAAAGAAAAGCAAGAATGGTACAAATATTAGATAAAGTAGACTTTAGAGCAAAGAAACGGTCTTGGCCCTCAGAGAGTTTAATAATTTACATGTTATTTGAATGTCATGTTTTCAGTTATTAGAATGAAACTATAGTAATGGCCACCAAAGCCAGATCATGGGCTAGGAGATACAATTAGGCAATAATTTCAAAGTTAATTTCTTTTCAGCCCACAATGTTTATTTCTAATGTATATCGGGTATTGCACTATGTGCTCTTGGGTGATGCAGCTGATAGGGAAATTCCATGTAAAATTGGGTGTAATGGGATTTTGAGTGGTTGCTGAGGTAAAGGGAAGGGATCCTTTGAGTGTGAAACACTTTCAGTTGATTTATTAAAACATAGATGAATCAGACAGATAGGGTCCCTGCCCTCATGGAAATTAGGGTGAGATTGATTAGTGATGAACTTGCAGGGTTGGGAAAATAGGACAATGGTGAGGTCAGATTAAAAGGAGTTAGGAAAGGGCTTGGCAAAGAATTATCCATTGCCTTAATTTTGTCTTTTGCCATGTTCATGGTGAAAATTGACTATATTTAATGACGGGGTCCTCTTCTAGTAACTGCTCAATCTTGGCAACAGTGATTCTTTAGAAGTATGTTAAAAATTTTATCCTATAATATTAAATAAAATAAAACAATATTTTTTCAATTTCTATAGTAAAACTATGTAAAATGTTCATGCATAAAGACAAAGACTGAAAGGGACATCAGACCAACTAAAATAGCTAATCTCCTGGAGTGGTGGGATTGAGGGTGATTTGTGATTCCTTCTACGTGACCTTTATTGTTATAATGTAATTTATAGAATAAGTAGAAATCAACAGGAAGTGGGTATGCTGAACTCAGAAAGAACAGAAGGTTCATGGGTTCTGCTGTCCATGTGTATGTGTGAGATCTAAAGAAAGGAGGGAGAGCAGTGGGCCTTTCCTCACCAAGAGTGTGGACGCCTGGCTGATGCCTACTTGGGGATGTGGCTGTAGTTTGTAGAGCCTGTAATTGGCTGAGGCTCACACTTTAGGACCTACTTTCTGATGTTGCATGTGGATTGGTTTACCTTCCACTCCATTTATCAAAAGGAGAGATCTGATATTAAAGATGCTTCATATTTGCACTTTTCCAAGCATTTTTATATCACTTTTCAATCTTTATAAGAATGCTGCAGGGTGGGCACGACAGGAGTTATGTCTACATTTACCAGACAGGGAAACTGAGGCATGCAAAAACTCTACCACTTAGTACCTATGGAACTTTTGGTAGCAAACCTTCTGTGTCTCAGTTTCCTCATCTACAAAATAGTGATGATGATACTATTTAAATCATAAGGAAATTCATGTAATTAAAGAAATTACATATAAATTGCTTTGAACAGAGCCTGGCACATAGTCAGAACTCAACAAATGTTAGCTATTTTTATTATTTAATAATTTTAAATATTATTATATTACTTCCAATGTCTAATCCACTGAGAAAACATGACTATAACCCTGTTTTCCAGCTTTCCTAGGTCCTATACTTCTTCAGAAAGGAGCATGTTGGGGAAAGAAAAAAATGTGTGCTTTGTAGCTGAGAAAAAAATCCTTATTTCAAATCCTAAATTTTTCACTAAGCTGTGAGATACTGGAACACTCTATGAATCTTAGTTTCCTCATGTTTAAAAAGGAAGACAATGAAGATAATATCAATGGTTTTGGTCTTAGCCTAGGTTCTCTAAAATATAGAGCTTGAGTAAAGGATTAATTGCTGATGCTTTATCTGGGAGATGCCATCCCAGGGCATTGACATTGAGAACAGGTAAGAAAGTGAAATTATGTAACAGGATACAGTACTATGCTGGCCACTGTGGCATGATCTACAGAGACACAGCCAGTCACTTGGCACGTGCACGAGTTTGGCCTTTCAGGATATCTCCAAACAAACAATACTGTGCTTCCAGACTGACTATAAGTGGGAGGAAGGAAGAAAGAATGTATCTGCTGGCTTCCTCTTGTATCCTGTCTTCAATTTATCACAATTTGTCCCATAGGGGAATTAACTTTGGTAGCCTGCCCAAAAAGTCAGATCTCATATCCTGTTGCATGGAAGTTTATTGGAGTCTAGAAGTAGAAGTGGTGGGAGGAGTTAGTAACTATAGGAATGAAGCTAGTCAGCTTGTGGAGGCAGAACCTTCAGCATCTGCACAGCTGTTTTTGCTACGGCATGCTACGTGAGGACAAAACATCCGGGGGTCCAGGAATCTGCAGAGGTCCATAAGATGTGTCTGTTATCTCCTCAGAGGGTGAAATAGGATATAAGGCTTGTCTTAGTTCAGGCTGCCAGGACAGAATACTGTTAGACTGGATGGTTTATTAAACAACACAAACTTATTTCTCACTTATTTCTCAAATTGAAGTTCTGGAGGCTGAGAAGTCCAAGATCAAGGCTCCAGTAGATTCAGTGTTTGGTGAGGGCACATTTCCTGGCTCATAGATGGCTGTCTTTTCACTGTGTGCTCACATGGCAGAAGAGGCAAGGGAGCTCTCTGGCGTCTCTACATGGGCACTAATCCCATTCATGAGGACTTAACCCTCATGACCTAATCACCTCCTTATGGCCCCACCTCCTAATACCATTACATTGGGGATTGGATTTCAACATACGAGTTTGAGGGAGACACAAAATACAGTCTATACAGTCCATAGCTGGGCTGTACTCTTTGTTATTAAATTTTGTCCACTCTGTATTGAATAGTGGTGGCACAGGGACATGGGGCTACTGCATGGAATTCTAGAAGGCACTTCTAAAACCACAACAGACTGCATGTGTCAGATATTCTGAGACAAAACATCTTCCACCAGCACGTACCCTGAAGGCAAGGTCACTGCAGTTCATGTGCAATGCTTTATTGCCTTAGCAGGGGTATCTAGTGTCTGGCACAAAAAAAAACAGTAACTAGTAGCTATTAGCAAGAGCATAAAAACTACGATTTAAAAAAAATACTTATAAATCTAGAAACCTCTATCTCCTAAAGTACAGACCAAAATATATCTTATCTTAGATGATCTACTTACAATGTGACGTTGACACTCCTTCATAAGGAGGTGGAGTCTATGTTCCCACACCTTAAATCTGGGGAGAACTTTGTAACTGCCTCAACCAATAGAATGCAGTGGAAGTGATGCTGCATGTTTTCCAAGACTTGGTCATAAAAGGCAAAATAGCTTCCCCCTCGCTTTCCCTCTTGGGAGCTGCACACTGAGAGCCTGAGCTAACATTAAGAAGTCCAGCTTCCTAGAAGCTGCCTGCTGGAAAGATTATGCGGAGATACCCCAAAGAGCGAGGCAGCGACGTAGAGAGATGCCCGGTGCTGCAGCTGTTTGAGCCCAGCTGTGGGAGTCTTCCAGCCCAGGCAGCAGACACAGGAGTGAAGAAGACTTTGAGATGACCCCAGCCACCATCTGACCGCAGCCTCCTGAGACAACAGAACCATGTGGCTGAGCTGCCCCAGATTCCCAGCCCATAGCAGCCGTGAGTGAAAATAAATGATTATTGTTGTTTTAAGCTGCTAACTTTTGGAGTAATTCGTTTTCAGCTATAAAAACTGGAACACCCGTGGAGCCCCAGGTGCTTTGATTAGAAGGCTGTCACTACAGTTATTTTAAACGTGTTTCCCTTCCTTTCATTCTGTTTAAAATTTTTAACCCTAATAATTTTGTTAATAAATAAAATATTTATTGAGTGCCTACTCATTGTCCAAACTGATCTAGTTGAAAGGGGTACAAAGTGAGCAATAACAGTCCCTGAGTTTATGAGGCTCAGAGCCCAGCTGAGATGGGAGGCCTACGTGAATATGCAGAGGAACTGGAGACTAGGATGCCAGCTACTCCGTGATGCAGAGATGCTGTACACTTTTTCAAAGCTGTTCTTCTCCCTTTGGGAGAAACAAAACATTTTTGCACTAGGCAGAGGTTGATTTACATTAAACTAATGAAGCTTAAGCTTCAGAGCCCTTCACTTTTACAAGGGGTCTTTTCAATGTCCTGGCTGCAATCACCTGGTTTTATGTATATATGAATATTTATATATTTTTTCATACATATATAAATATACATTTTATATATAATATATATGAATATAAATGCATATAATATTTACATATATTTGTATATAACGTATATACATATATTTTACGTAATTTGCAAAAGGAAGATATTTTAACTAAAAGCATTTGCAACCTGTGTCTCTCTTTCTGCTCTGGTTTCCCCTCTCTATTGTTCGTCTCCTTCTGTCACGTTGGAGGGACCATGACATTTTTGATATCTGGCTAAGAGAAGGTTAGGTGGAAGATACTTTTGGTTTGAATTGAGTGGGTGATATATGGGTGGTTCACAGCTAATTCTCTGTAAAGTTATAGCTAGTTACCCTGGTGTGGGCACAGTTTCCAGGAAGATGCTTGCTGCCTACTGTGCTGACTCAACTCGTGTCATGAAACAGAAGTTCAGCACTAGAAGTTGTCTTGTGATAAGAGCACACGCTTTATACCCAGCACTCACCACTGGAAGTACACGGGTGGTGAAAGAGAAGCAGGGTTTAACAGGTGTGGAGCCAGAAGCTGGTCTGTGGAGAATTATTCTAAACATGAGACAGATGAAATTGTAAGCAGAGGATTCAGTTCTCACTGACACCTGGTCAAAAGAGAAGTCCTCTCCTGTCAGGAGGATTCTCAATAGTGCAGTGTATATAATTTTAAACACAAACGATTGCAAGCTGATAAATAGCTCAAGCATTACAAAATCCAGAAAAATAGTATGATAGCTTTGTTATTAAGTATCAAATCAGCAAGAAATTAAAATCTTTTGCCAATGTTTTCATATGATTCACTCCTCCTCATCAATTGGATTACCAAACAACCCTGAAGTCTATTACTGCTATTCAAAATTCATCTCTTCTTCTTAATAAATTATTGCCTTGGGTATGATAAGAAAAAATTTTTTATTATCTTCCTCTCCATGTCAAAACAGTTTCTATTGATTCCAGTGCTTATCTTGTTTGCTTTCCTTTCATATTTCATTAACTTTTAATTTGATTTTTCTCCATTCTTTAGTAAGTAAATATAAGACAACAAAGAAGGTATGCTTCCACATTGACCAATTGTACGTAATTTCTCACTTGCTTTAAATTTGCAATGATTGTAATTTTTTTCTCATTGTAAATATTCACTCGAACACCTAATTTTTAATGCTTTTTTTATTAGAGAATGTCATCCAAATTGTAGAAGCTTCAGGCCTCATACACCTGGATCCGTTCCTGACTGGATATCGAGGAGAGGTGAGCGGACCTGTTGAAGTGTGTCTTCTTTGGGGAATTCTGTCCTGATACCCAAAGCCTGAGGTAAGCACCCCCTTGATTCCCATATTGCTCTGTGTTGATCTCTAGAGCTTACCACTGTGAACCAGATGCATATTTTTCATATAAAGCTTAGAAAAACTCTGTGAGGTATCATGATAGTCAATTTTATGTGTCCATTTGGTTAGGTTATGGTGCACAGTTGTTTGGTCAAATGCTAGTTTAGATGTTGCTGTGAAGGTATTTTGTAGATGTGATTAACATCTATAATCGCTTGACTCTAAGTAAAGGAGATTACCCTCAATAATGTGAGTGAAACTCGTCCAATCAGTTGAATGCTTTAAGAACAAAACTGAGGTTTCCTGGAGATGGAGGAATTATGCCTCTAGCTTATAACATAGAAATCCTGCCTGAGTTTCCAGCCTGCTGCCCTGCCCTGTGGATTTAGGACTTGTGGGCCCCCGTAGTCATGTGAGCCAATTCATTAAAATAAATCTTTTTCTCTCTTCCTCTCAACACACACACACACACACACACACACACACACACACCCTATTATCATATTGGTTGTGTTTGTCTGAAGTACTCTGACTGGAAAAGGTAGTAATTTTATGGAGAATAAACAGGATTAGCAAGTAACCTACCTCAGGACACACAGCTGGTATGTGGCAGACCAGGTCTGTAGACAGGTCTTGCTCTTTCTAGTCTGCAGCATTGACTCTTTCTGAGGTGAGAAAACCTTCTTAGTCTGACTTTGCCTCATTGGGTTGAGAGATCCTTTGGAGGTTTGGTACCAACTTCCCTCAATCTCTTTGTTCATATGTCAAGTGTGGTAACAATGGCTCTTGACATACATTACAGGACGGTTTGGGTTTAATGAGAGCTGTAGAAGAAAGCAGAAAAACTATACAAATGTAGTTTATTGTTAAGTAAGAAATTAACTTCATGATTTTCCCAAAGAAAAAGACTGGCTTTCCCCATCCTGAATAGTAATTTCTTCCTCTTCCTCTTACCACCTCTTTCTCCCACCTCATGGCCCCTTCTCCTTTTCAGTGGTAATTATACTAAAACGTTTGTGCTATCATAGCCAATATTTTATTTAATCGTCAGAGCACACTTAGTTACATAAATATTATTCCCATTTCACAGATGAAGAATTGACACACAGAGGTGTCCAAAATAATATGACCAGATAGCAATAGAGCTCAAGCCTGTTCCATTATCTCAAAGTGGAAGAAAAAAGTAGTATAAAATTTTAATCAATTTGAACCCTGGGACCATTGCCATAAAAAAAGAATCCCTTACTTTGCAGGAAGAAATGTCTTTAATTCAGGTCTCCTTCCTGCCCTAAAGGGAGCAAATTATATTTCAGTGATTAAGCTTTTAGAGTCAGTGTTTCCATTGGAAGACTCTGTGTCTGGTTCACCAGCCAGTACAAAACTGAAGCTATCAAGCATTTGGTGCCCAGCTGGCTGAAGAAGATTAAACTCTGGAAGGGTATTTAAGTAAAATTTAAATAATTCATAATTTGCCTCCCTCTGAATAGCAAGATCCCTCTACAGCAAGTGAAAGAAGTAACGGCGACGTATTCAGTAGAAGGCTGAGCTATGGAGGGAAGAATATGTGAATCTGATTTTCTATGTAGATTGTGACAGACAAGGGGAATTGATATCTTTCCTTTATAAGTCTTCAAACTACCTACTCTTACAAACTACTTTAATTTAAAATTAAAGTGCAGAGTGTAGTTTTTATTGAGACTAGAATTCGGTTGCCCTATTTTCGGGGAGATATTGGTAAACCAGAGCAAATCTTAGGATTGTGAAGACACTTTTGTAAGAGAAACAATTGAGGAGCAGGGGATGCTCAGCCCAATGAAGGCTTAGAAGAAATAAGAAAACTATTATTCAATATTTGAAGAGTAGATGTTTAGCTCTAGAGGGCAGGTGGGTAGAGTATAAAGGAAAGCAGATTAAAACCCTTTGTAACAAGAAGCACTGTCCAAACATGGAACTGACTGGTTTGTGGGGCTGGGCTCCTTGGTGCTAAAGGTGGTGATCACGATGGTGACAAGGGATGCTGATGTCTGAACTCCTGCTTTCTTTGGGGTATGGGGTGTTGGACTGCATAAATTTTAAGGTCTCTTCTATTGCTAATATTCAAAGATAAAATGTTGATTGGAACTGTCTTTCTATTAAAAATATGCGCTGGCTTGGATCTGTTTAAGCAGAAACCATGACTTGCTCATTCAATTTGTCTTCAGGGCAATTGACATATATTAAAGATGTTTTACTCATCTCTACATATCTTATTTCCAAGTCTCAGATTCTTTATATATAGAATGGAATAAATATGGTGCCTACTTCATGAGACTATTGTGAAGATTGAATTGAGATGATGCAGAGGAAGTATTGAGTGCCTGGCACATAACGATTTCCCAGTAAGTGTTAACCATTATTATTATTGTTGTTGTTGTTGTTGTGTGTAAATTTATTCTTCCTTATAACCTTGTGAGGTTGATGTCATCTGCATTTTAGAAATAAGGCATCAGGTCAAGCAAATTGTTTGAGTTGCCATTGTTGGAACGATGTGGAAATGGAAGTGAAACCCATGTCTTGCTCACACCAAAGCCACAACAGTTTCTTTAGTCCTCTCTGTGGCTGTAGAGCCCTGTCTTGTTTTCTCAGACATTTGCTGTGAAAATACCCTGTTGTTTCATTTTGATGTTTAATCATTCTGTGTTCCGACGGAAGCAAAACTGTGGCTTTGTGCTACATACTCACACACACATACACACTCATACATACAGCCTCAGTAACTAGAGTAGAAACTGTAGGCATCAACGTGACTCTATTCTTTGAAACATCATTTACTGATGGCTCCAGCAAAGCTTTTGATCATGCCAAGCTGTGTGGCTCAATGAAATCCATGTATAGAATCCTATCTAGATGCAGAAAGATTGCATCAGAGAAGGCTGAATGGTTCAATTGGTCTTATTCTAAAGCCAGCATTCTGGGGAGAGAATTAGTATTCACAAACATCAAAAGAGTTGCTAGAATGGAAATTGACCCTGTCTTGTAATATAAACAGGTCAGCTGTTTGAGAGTTTTCAAAGACAGTTATGATGTAATAGCCTATATACAGTACTCACAGTCTAATCTGTTTTAAGCTTCTCCTCTGGCATTTCTCTTTCCCAGGAATGAAATAAAAGGAAAAGCGAATACAGATAAAGACGAAAGCTCATCCCTTTTGCCATTTAAGAAATGGTTTATTGTCCACCTTCTGTGGGGATATAGCATTGCTGGTAAATTCAATATTTACATCACATCACCGAGGCTGTTTTCTCAGAGACTTTGTTTTCATGTGAGATGTTATCATTTTGTGATTTATGATCTAGGCATCTCTGCTGATATTTTTTTCTAAAGTTTTCATTGTTCATAAATGTACATGACACCAGGCAAGTAGCTAATACTGATTGAGTCAGCTGCAGGTGCAGCAGACATTTTAAATAAAAACACAATTAAATGGAAATCTGAATTCTAGCCAGCAGGATGTTAACAATAATACAGTACACTGGGGTGCCCTGCAGTATTGATCCTGTGGTGTCTCAATAGGCAATGACTCACAGTGCGTTTGCCACAAAAAGATGTATGTACATGGAGTCATCTCCCACTAGGTGGGGTAGATTGTAGGAAGACTTGGGTTGAGGTAATTCATTCAGACATAAAATATAAGTCAAGGATAAAATTATACTTTGTTTTATCTAAGTTCTCTTTTCCCTTTAAATTGGTTGATTTCATTAGTTTCTTGACAATCCCTCCCCCCACCAAAAATCTTACAACAATTATTGGTGAGCATAAAAGTTAAGAGTGAAGAATTAATTTACACTGAAAAATACAAAATCACAGTTTTTCCCAATGTGACTCTTTCTAAAATTAAAGGTGAAAAGCCACCAAGAAATTGCAATTGGCAGAAATGCAGACTGATCTAACTCATCTCTATAAAAGTATTAAAGTTGAAAACACAGCTATAACATCATGTGTATTTTACCCAGGCCGGTCTTTTTTGGGGACATATTTGATCTGTAAGACTCAGACCAAATGTCACATATCATTCAGAAACAGGTTAAGAGGTCTGTGATTCTGAGTCAGGTCAAAACGTGGGTGAATTTTTCATATGGGTGGAGAGTTTTCAATTTTGCCTTCATAATCTACAATGTAGATCTCTAAAGTTTTTTCCCATAAACACTTACTTCACAATGGATGATGTGCAAATACATGTTTTAATGTGTTTATGTGTTTACATGTAAAAAAGGTTAACATTTTTGGAAAATCTCCATACATGGCTTTAGAAACAAAATTTAAGTGGAAAAAATATTACCTTATTATAAGTATTTTTCCAATTTATGAGTTATTGTCAGCATCTTCTTCCAAATTAATTTTCCATCAGCCATCCTATAAAGTTGGTTGGACTAGAACATTCTATGGCCAATGAGTCCTGTGACCACTCCCCTTTCTCTTTGAATCCTCTTAATCCCCACAATTGCCCACTGACAGTTCAGAGTTTTCCTTCATAGTCCTGAATACACACATAGGTATGCCGTATCGTTCCTCTATCCCAATGTTATGTACCCCTCCTCCTCTCACAACTCCGTTCTGTCAAAGATGAGGCAACATAAAAAAGTAGAAAGAGCTATTGAATCAGAGAAACCAAACCCGGAAACCCAGGTCTGCTGTATTCTGTTTGATTTTGTCCAATTACTTATCTTCTTTGAGTTTTGGGTTTCTCATCTGTAAATAAATATTTCACAAAGTTGTGAATATTAAATGAGATAATGTGTGTAAAGTGCCTAGGACAATGCCTAGTGTATAGATATTGCTCAATAAATGTTGGTTTGCTTTTTCCCTGCACAGAAAAGATGAAAGAGATGCAATGAATCCCTTAATGCTTTGCTTTTCCTGACATAAATTATTTGCATTTTAAAAGGAATCCCTTATTGATCCAAAGGAATAAAATATTGGTGGTGGAATTTTAGAGAGGGAGACAGGCTGGTGTGAAAGTTATTTTTTATTTTTTTTTTTGCTGATGAAGACCGGCCCTGAGCTAACATCCATTGCCAATCCTCCTCCTTTTTCTTTTTTCCTTTTTTCTCCTCAAGGCCCCAGTAGATAGTTGTATGTCATAGTTGCACATCCTTCTAGTTGCTGTATGTGGGACGCTGCCTCAGCATGGCTGGACAAGAGGTGCATCGGTGCGCGCCTGGGATTCCAACCCGGGTCACCAGTAGTGGAGCGCACGCACTCAACCGCTAAGCCACAGAGCTGGCCCCGAAAGTTATTTTTAAGTAAAGAGACTTTCCAGTTCCATTAAATCTCACAGTGAGGACACCTAGTCCATTCATGTCTCTGTTAACACAGAAATAAGAACGTGGTCATAAAATTGCATTAAATAATGCCTCTCTTATGCTAAATGATCCTGATTTTAGGAAATTAAAGATCATTATTATTTGATTGAATTTAATTAAACAGTACCCACCACCTTAGAGCCCCTGGGCTTCTATAAAGAGAATATGAATGTAATGATTAAATTAAATCACAGCCAATAAAGATTCTCATCAGAAAAGAAAATGAAAGGAATTATCTGATTGAGAACTCTGAGTCAATTATATGCCTTGGGTGTTTCATGAAAAAGTCAATTGAAATTTACCTATGCTGAAATGGAGAAGAGATCACTTAGCAAATGCTATTCACACATTCATCCCATATTTATCAAACCTCTTCTCTGTTGTAGACACTGCGCTGGACATCTTGTGAGAAATACAAGAAAGAATGAGATGTGTTTCCTGCCCCTCCCCATCTCCAATAAACTTGGAGCAGGATGTACTCCCAAATGAATATAATCAATAGAACTTGAGATTCAGAAAAATATACCAATTTTGACCTGAAAAGATCAGGAAAATATTCTTTGAATAGATGGTATTGAATCTAGACCTCAGAGTTAAGATGATTCAACAGAAGTAGTTCAACCATTTTTCGCTAGATGCTTACCATATGTCGGAAGCTATCTTAAGTACCGGAGATACAGTTTCAGGTGGAATGGGATTGTGTCCTAGCTATGCTATTTTCTAGCTGTGAACTGTAGTAAAAGCTATTTAATCTCTCAAATGCTCAGTTTCCTCAAGGCAAATAAAGTAAACTTTGACCTCATGGGTGAATATTAAATGAAATAATGCTCATTAAAGTAATTATGTGCACAATGAAAGTTAGTTATTGTTATATAACGTTCCATTGATCACCTCTCTTCCATTGTCTTTCTCTAAACTCGCCTATCTCTGGCTGTCAGTTTAAATCTCATTAAGCAAAACAACAAAATCTAAGCAAAAACTTTGGTAGCTTTTCAGCATCTCTTGAGAAATTCTAATAAACACTTAATTTTTGTATTCAAGATGTTTCAGGATCTGCTTCCAACCCTCCTATCAAACATACTGCTAATTTCTGGATAAACCAGATTCCGGAAAGTTGCTAAAATGTGCCCTGGGCTCTGCTGCCTTTGTGTCTTTACTCTTCTTTGAGGGAAATGTCTTTGCCTTTCCTTCTATTAGTATTCTTATTTTCTAAAATAGTATTTGAGACCCAGCTGAAATGTTACCTTCTCAGTTAAGCTCTCCCTGGTTCTCCTGGTTCATCACCTTGCTTTGAATATAGTATTGATCATGTTAAGACACTGCTGAAGAACTTTGTTGGCTTTTCATTCCCTGATGAATCAAGTCTAAACATTTTAGCATGGCCTGCCCTTTATAATCAAGTCATCGCTATCCACATGATTTCCCATACATACTATATACTTTTGCACCTTTCTTATGCTATGTTTTCTACATGGAATGTCCTACACTCCTTTAAAATCTGAGGCCTATTTTGATAGGCAGATCTGGGAAGCCTTTCTGGATTGCTTCAGTAGGAATTAATCTCTCCATCCTTTAGGTTGCCTTACCACCCTGTTTACATTCTATTTCAGCACTCAGCAACATCTCAACTCACAGAGCTAGCTGTCTGTTCCTACCTGACCTAAAAGAATATGAATTCCCTAAGAAACAGACTAATTTTTACTTATCATTAAATGCCTAATTTGTATCACAGAGCCTACTATGTATCACATAGTAGGACTCAATAAATGTTTACCAAATGGCTTAGAGAGCATAGATTATCCCAGGGACAGAGCAGTGACTCTTGATGTGGTGTTCCTTTGCTGGATTCAAGGAGTAGCTTGTTGAGAGTTTTAGGGGGTTCTGTGGTTCATTTTGGGGATATAAGCATGTAGAAGGAATTCCTCTTGGTTTTCTTCATCTCAGAATTAGGGCTCTTGTTAGGATGCTTGCATAAGTAACTTTGCTTGCAATGGGTTTTAAAATGAGAGACCTCGAAGGATCCATGGGGTGGCTGACCCCATTTGGCCTGACTGGTTCCTGTGGGGACGATGAGCACTGGAGAGCACTTCAGGAGCTAAGCAAATTCTTGGCTTTTGGCTCAATGCCCAGGCTTTAGCTCTACTCTCTAGGTTTAGTCATTGTCTTTGTAAGGGCTGAATGGTAATGTGTCTGGCACTGGGCCTGGAATATTGTAGTTTCTCAGTAAAAATGAAATTGATTTCTCTTTCCTTTCCTTCCACTTAACCAATTTAGAACAATTTAATATAAAAATAATTGAAGAAATAATCTTCTCCCATAACCTAAATGAAATCTTGAAACACAGTCCTTTGTGTTGGTGCCATAGCTTAGGGTCTTCTCTATGTGTTCATGCATACTCTGTCCCATATCTACTAAAGGCCTGCTTCTCAAGGGCAATGGCTGGATTGTATTCGAGCTTCTGAATAGTGGCACTCAAACTGTGCAGTCACAGTCTGGTGCCTTCTGTTTCCTCAATAAGCTTTAGATGGAAGCAAGCTTCCTGCTTTGTTTTCTTAAGGATTAAGAAATCTTAAGGATTTCATTAGTGTTTGCTACTTGGTCTCCTTGCTCTATTGTTTTGGCACCTCAGTTCAGGACTTGAGGTGGGAAGAGAGTCTAACACAGCATTTCTGTCTTTTCTATCTGGTCTATGATGCTTTGCTGAGAAGGAGGATGGAATAATGATGGAAAGAGAGAATGAGGAATAATGACAACAGTACTTTGATGACGCAGTTGGTAAGAGACAAAACTACAATTAAAATCTAGACCAAAACATGGTCTGCATTTTGGTTGCATTAATCCTGAAACAGAGAATGAAGTTCAAGTCATTTTTTCCCATGTAGAGAGCTTCTCATTAATGGTGGTATGAAAATGAGGGCTGGATAATTCCTTTTGGAGGAGAGACATGAAACTTCATCTCTGGTTTTCTCTTAACTGTGAGATTCTGTATTTTCATAACAAGATGACCTCATGTCCCATGAGCCTCTACAACTCTAGACATCCCTGAGCCCACAGGTGTGGTAAAGACTCCAGAGCTTCGGGTGGTATCATGGAGCTGCCCAAGGTGCTGCAAGACCTGTTGCCCGTGATGTCTACCTGTAGTCATTATTTTGGCTATGGAAGTCAGTTGGAATCTCAGTATTCACTTATCTTCTGATTGTTCCTCTTTCCTTTTTCTGCTGAATAGATAAAATCACTAAACATTGTGAACCCAGAAAAGGACCTTGGGGAAAATCAAAGAGTCTATTTCTTCTTTCTCGCCTCGCTTGCAGGTTTTGGCTGACAAGGGTGTGAGAAGGAAGATGAAGGGAGGGCTCTTGTTGCTGAGAAAGAGTGAAGGTTGGAAGATCCCAGTGTCCTTTAAATTTTAATCTCTAAAGCTCTCCCCACTGATGTAGCTAATGAACACTAGAATGGAAACATCAAGAGATGAGACTTCATTTGAAATTGAGAGTAGATATGCTTTTTTCAAAATACAATTTTCCTGGTAATCCTGAAAGAATTTGAGCATTGATGTCTCAAGAAAATAAAACAGTTACTCTCACTGTAGGCAAAGAGTTTTAAAAAATTGCAAGCAAAAGGTTAAAATATTTGCTCTAATAATGTAAGGTCCTCCCTTTTAAGCTTTTAGATCTATCTGATCTGATCCTATGACATCCCCATGCTGGTTCATAATGGATGATATCGCTGAAGACGTGTACTTTTGAAAAAAGCAAATGAATACCTAATTCTGTAAACACCAGTGAGAGAAGTCCTGAAGGACCTGGAATCCTAAGGAGGGAGGTAAGGTCACCTTCAGGAACAGTGTATTTTAGTCATGAACTCTCTAAGTGAATTTGAAATCACCCAATTACCCATTCAATGTTAAACAATAATACTTTTAAGATACAGTACCAAGAATGATGTGAGTAATGAAGTTAGTGGGTCCCCTCACTGAAAGAAGTAAAATA